>NC_087443.1:67770219-67972719 GCF_036321535.1 Camelus dromedarius | reverse complement strand
TGTACATACAGATGGGAAAGTTCTTAAAAAAAAATTTTTTTAAGGTTTCTACTTTCTCGTGATTTGCATCTTTGAACTCTGTATCTTTACACCCTCCCCTTTGCACAAAGGAAAAAAAAAAGCCTCTCCCCAAATCCCCTCCTGCAAGAGCCACTGATGTCATCTCTACCACACACCCCACAATGTTTATGCTTATCCTTTAAGAAGAATCTAAACTAAACCACTGAAATCAAAGAAAAATCCCAAATATATAAAAACATTCGCCCTTGGCCCAACTTTTCTTCTTTCAATTTACCAGCATCTTTACCTATTGGTTTCTTCAGGTCCAATAAACTTTTGGAATATATCATAAAAATGTATTATGTCATAAAAATGGGGAGACTTGAGACAAACTCTTGTAAGGGAACGGAGATAGAGTTCAATAAAGAATCCCATTTGTCTGCATGCACATCAAGTTATTCTCCAAAGAAGGAAAAAAACTGGGGGCTAAGACTTCTGAAGAGCTCCTTTTTTTTTAAAAAGTGGATCAAAATAAATTTGTATCAAATTATTACTGCCTAGGTATTACTCACTTTAAGATATATTACCAATGCCACTTTAAAAAAAAACTCAACATAACCCCCTATGATGTAAGCATACTTTCAAAGCTCCCTTTAAAAACCAAAAACAGATTTTGTGCTTCCCTCTACCCCATCATCCCATAAAACCTACAGTGGTCCTTATGCAAATTTCCCCCTTTATTTTAAAAGGTGTGTTGTGCATTTCCCCTGTCACGTGTTTATCTCTACCAAACGGACATACATGCAAACACAGGTCCATGTGTATCTAAGTAAAGATTTTCAAGGATGGACTAGCTTCCGGATAACCTGAGATGTCTAAATTAAGGACCCCTTGCTTTATCAATGCATGGCCTCCCCATTCCAGAGCCTGTCTTTTCAGGGTCAGGGATAGCTCCGTAATCTGCATCTCTGTGCGCTCTGTACCAGAGTTGTTAATAGGCAGCTTTCTCTGCCCCTCTCTCTCTCGGCTTCCCCAGCACGACCGCATCAGCACTAGTATCAAATTAACTCTCCGACTTTGAAACTTATTGATCTGCTATTAAGACACCAGTGAACTTGATGAAATGAGTGCTGTAGGTGCAGTCATGACTTCAAAGTCTAGCACAGCCACATAAAGCAAGTGCCTTTGATCCTAACTCCGATCTACTGAGGGTTTAAAGCCCAGCTCTCCCTAAGCTGCCCTTCACTCTCGTCATGTCTGATGTCTTACCAACTAGTGACTTGATAATGTTAATAATGCAAATTTTACAAATGATTTTTACAATGGCAAAATTAATTATATGAGTTGATGCTTCTTTCAATAGAGGTTTCTGCACTTCTCTACCTTATAATGTAACAACTGGAGCAAATGGGGTGACTAAGGAGGGATACGGGAGCCCAGGCAATTCTGGACGATGTTTTACTGCCTTCTTTCACCTTTCCATTTTGTACTTAAAACCAAAATAGTTAACTAAAAATTCCACTAATAATTACAGGAACTTTTTCTCTGATTTTCACTTCCTAGTAATTATCGACTATGGAATACAAGATGCCTCCTTTGTACATGAGGTTTCTATGTTTATATCACAAGTCAGTATAAAATCCTTATATTTGTGTAGAATATTTCTTCTCAATAGTCGCCACAAACCCCATAGGAAAGTTTCAGGGTGTCATACCTTCTGTTACTTTTTTTTTTTCTCTCCCAATTAGGAATTATCTGAAATGGTATATGGTCAAGAATCAGAATGAACTATACAGACTCTGTGACCTGCAAACATTTTATACACATAAAATTCTCACTCGATTTGGTTAAACTAAACTCTTCATCTAACAATTAGTTTTTACCATCAAAGAGTATGTCTTTAAGCATGATTTTACAAATTCCTTCAGTTAAGAATTTTGAACCCTTGCTATGAAAAATAGGTTTCAAATTCAAATTCTCTCTGAAAAGGATAAACATCACCATTCTCAGTTTCATGAGAAGTTTGGATTTAAATAATATGAAAAGTTGTTATAGCCTAGGTTAAAAAATAATCATATATATAACCGTAACAGCAAAATTTAAGCTGAATTGCATCTTTTGATACTCCAGTGAAGAATCAATACCTGAGAACAAATCCTTTGCCGAGAGATTATTCTTTGTATGTTGATTTTGGACACAAGAATAGCAGTAGTTCAGAGTAAAACGTGCTCTACAAATAGATACTTTATGTAGCCCTTTTGATTTACAGTATGTTAGGTAATATTTCTGTGATAGCTACTCTGAATCCATTTATTATACAAAGAAACTAAGGACTCAGAATGGACATATTTCCCTCAATCAGCATGACAATGTATTTTCCCCATTTCTAAAGGCAAGACTGGTGCCCACCCCCCTCAGTAACAAGACATAATGGAAGTTTACAAGGACCATCATTTTAATACTTGCCTTCCTTCATTCTTGTGTGTGCATATATGTGTGTGTAATCTAATTAGTTTGTTTCCAATGTGACTCTAGTCATAAAATTTAGGTGGTAGTAACTTGGTGTTCGTGTTTTCCCTCCTCCCACGACCCCCCAATGTTGATACTCACTTAACCTACTTGCAATTCTAAAGAAGTCAACACTTGATTGTGACAACGTTCAAAAGAATTTCCTCTGCCACTAGCACAGTAAAAAAACTTTCACCAATTAGTGCAGGAAAAAAGGAGGAGAAAGCCACAGCGCTGGCGCTCAAAGAGCCAGGCCTTGCGGCAAATCTGTCATGTCGAGAGGATTGATCAACAGGACGGCAATTTCTAATGGCATGTTGTCATGAAAAGTCAGCCACAGGGAGCCACCTGCTTTGCTCCTCACAGACAGCTAGGAAAGGAAGGAGGAAGAGGGCGGGAGGGGGAGAGAGGGGAACCGCTCTCCATCCCCAGCCCTGCCAGTTCCCTTTTGCTAACAACTTTGGTAAAGGTATCATGATTTTTCATTCCGTTGAAATATGTCAAGTCTCCAGTCATATTACCCTTCCTCTAAGATAACAGGGGTTTGAAGGCTGCCTCTTTCTTTTACTTCAATCCCCTTTTCCCCCATTTTGAGCAGGGGATGGGGTACCTTTATTATATACTCTATTGCCTCCCCCTTTTTGTCAAGCAATACTCCTCAGATCAGAAGACATCTCTAATGGCTTTAAATCAACAAGGAGCATCCTGACTTAATAAAATCCAAGTCTGGAAGATTCTGGAAGACCAAAGTGATGCAGTGACACCATCAGGTGTTGTTTTTCTGAGCCGACTGAACGTCTGTGTAAGTGCTACTGGCCTCGTACTTTGTGGGGCTTCGTCTCGTTGAGAAGTAGTTCTGCAATTAGGCTTTGGAGGCTATAATCTCAGCTATTATAATCTACTCTGGTCAAAGTGGTGCTGATGGCATTTTTTTGCTGCCCATTTTCTTGTGCTCAAAGCAACTCAATATTCCATAACAACCTCCAACTTACCCCGGAAAACAGAAGATGTTCTGCCTTTGAATTCTCCTCTAGAAGGTATTATTTTCTTGGTACTCAAGACTCTGATTACCAACCACTCCAAAGAGAAGGACATTCCTTCCTCTTCCAAATGCCCTACTCAGTGGCCTCCAGTCATTTCAAATAATGCTCTATCTGACTACAAGTCCTTACAAGATACCCTAACAGTACCGTTCCCCCAAATGTCAAGCTATTGAAGGATACTAGAGGGACCCAACACAAAATCACAACATTTCAAAAAATGCTTTCCGTAGACCAGATCTTAGAGAGTTGACGTGGTTGCTCTCCATGAAAGCTGGTAACACAAAGGCCATCCTCACCGTCTCCATGAGGATGGTCCAAAATATCGCTGTGACCCTGTGTCCCTGGTAATTTTCATACTTTAAATGCTCACAAATATACTCACCCCTCAATCTACTTTGAACAAAAGAAAAAAGTCAAATAAAAGTTAAAGAACTTTTAAGCTCGTGAAACCAAACCCCACTTGGCATGCAAATCACGTACTGTAACCTTTTATTGGCGGAGCCTCTGGTCTCATCAGTCGATGAAATTCTCAGCCCGCGGCAACAGCTTAGCCGAGGGACACAGACCAATGAGAAAATATTCATTGTGTTAGCATTTCAAATGGCGAGAAAGGAAGAAGAAGCGCTAACTGATCACTGCCCGTGGAATTAATTGGATATTCCAAGAATAATGTCTCTCACTGAAGATCCTTGGAGGCCGAGCGCTGGTAGAGACCACATTTTGCGCGGCGCCTTCAAAAAGAGACCGCTTGGGGGTACTGGACATATTAGGGTTTTAGCGCATTTCCCTAAAGGCCAGAAGATAATCAGATGCACTGAACCAAACTCAACTAATCCAATCCATAATTATACACACAAATCCAATAAACTTTGCTACGTTACTGGAAAATTAAACTATTATATTAAACTTTCAATAATTTAGAAAAAAACTTTAAGGGGCACCATGGCTAAAATGTTTCTTTTAGGGGTTGGGGACATGTGGCCAAGAACTCTATTATTATTATTATTAATTATTATTTTGCCTGTAAGTTAGAGCCTTCTGTGAGACTCGAGGACTGATCTCAGTGCCAACTCGGTTTCTTATTCAGGGAGGGATTTGCGTTTCGGCTTTATTGCACATAACCCAAGCATTTGCAATGACCCTGACCGATATTAGTATATCTTTCCTTAAGACACATCTTAATCTAAACTTTTTAAGACTCTTTTGCTTTCAAACTCAAAACAGCATAAAAAATAAGCATTGTTGGGGGCACCGGGAGCCTGAACTGAGGCCCTGGCGTGGTCCGAAGCAATAGCCTCCCGAATGAACAGCTGCTGGTGAAACTAAATAACCATCGGAGACCAAAAGGTAAGGGGGGAAAAATGAGATTAGGAACTTTCCCAAATGTTCCATCTCTCCTATCGACCACTGGCCTAGCGTGAGGTGTCAATTTTGACTCCAAAGAATTCGCAGCGGTCCCATTATGCGGTCTCTGCTCTCATTGTAAATTCTGTCAACGAAGTCAATCTTATTAACTTCCGCACTGGTTCACACATGACATTTTCTTCAATTTTCTTGCTGACATCAAAAACATCAATTAGCAGCCCGAAAATAGGAAGGAACGAATGACAGCGCCTGATAACGTCGACTATTTGAAGCCAAGGGTAAATCTATTCTCCAGTTCTGAATGCGTTCATTACAATTGCATTTTCAAAGAAGACCTCCAAATAGCAAAGAAAATTAAATTTATCATCGAGAAATGCCCAGAAATTGTTTTTTTAATCCTATGTCTATCTCTCAATCCCAGAGCGTAATACAAAGTATCGCAATTGAGTTTTATGATAACATGCCCCAACTTTAATAGAAAGTTTATAAAATATGCAGCCTGGACCACGCTTACTATCAAATAGCAACTACACGGCTTGGGGGGGAGGGGGGGAAATTCTCCAACAGGCTATAGCCTCACCTTGTCCATCTATTTTCCTGGGCTGTCACTGTGAGGCAAATGTGTAGACACCCACACACAGACACACACACCCCAGACAGACAACTGGTTGGCTGAGAAGTTTTAAGGAGGAGAGAGAAAAAGCAACTAAGGTCTATAGTCCGAAACCCCGAAGTTTTTATGGAAAGCAACCAACACTCTATTTCCTTATCAAATTAAAATGATCTTAGAATCCACATATTCTATCTCTTGCTCTCTAAAAAACAAGTTTTCAAATAAAGTCTCAACTCCCCTCATAAGCCTTGTCCAAAGAGCCTGAGCCAGGGACAAAACAATTAAGTCATCTGCCTGACACGCCCCACCTAATTATCCCCCATTTCACTCTGATTGACTTTTTCCCTCCAAAATCAAATAAATAAATAATAAAAAATGTCAAGTGTTCTCCCCTGACCAGAAAATTTAAATGTCCATGAGCAAATCCTCTACCCCCAGCTGCTGGGCTGAAGCCCCACGAATCTGGGAACGGTTGGAAGTGGATGGAAAGGCACGGCACCCCCAAACTTGGAACTTAAAAGAGTCTTCAGAGGAAAGCTTTTATTTATTTTATTATTTATTCATGGTGGGGAGAGGGGGTGCGGGGCGAGCAGGCTGGCGTGGCCGCTTTGTGAAGCATCGCTCGGCGCCGGATCACGTCTCCCAGGGAGGGAGGGATGCAGGCGACACGACTTGGGTGCCTGCCCCGGGCAGGGCGGACTGCTGGCGGAAAGGAAAGAGCAGCTACACCCCGGTAAACGGATCGCATTCCTGCGGCCCATTGATTTTTTGATCTTTTGACATTTTTTAGTTGCTTCCATTCCCTTCCTTGTCTTTTCTTCAATGTCACAAAAGACAAAAATGTCTCAACAATTGAGGGCAGAGATATCTATTAGCTGTCAGACCGCTGTTTTCCCAGCACTGACTAAGCGCGCGCCACACAGAATGCCGAGAACTGGTAAGATGACAAATTATATCATTTTTCCCCCTTAAATAGGGATAATCATATTCCAATACCTTGGCTTCTCCTAGCCAACCAAAACATGCTGTGCAAGAAGGGGAAGAAATCTCATTGTATCCTTTTCTGCAATTTCTATTACGTTAGCTGTATTTGTTGAAAGAGAAAAAAAGAAAGAAAATCTCTTCAAGGAGCGAAGTAACATATTTCAGGTTGTAGCATCTGAGCAGCAAAGCATATCTTCCTGATTATTTTCCCCTAAGAACTGCTTCGATAGTGCAAGTACCACATTAATAAAAGAAACAATTTGTTATACTTAGGGATGAAAGACTGCGGGGGGGAAAAATGATCTGATGTCCCCTAAGTTACTTGTTTCCCCCTGAAGACAAGCAAAGCCATTCTTTCAAAGCAGTTTAAATTGTAGATTTGAAGTACGGCCAACCTCAACTTTCTGAAGCCTAAAATCTGAAACTTATCATTCCTATAAATAATACCCTGACAGGAATACGCTAAAAAATTATTTCAAATGCGTTCTCTCAGCTTGTGATTTGATGGCCATGAATATGTTGTAACACCTATGATTTCAAAGTTAAAATTCAAAACACACTCACAACTGCGCTTTCCTTCAAAACCAATAATCAACAATTTATGGACATGAGGCTAAAATGGACCAACTTTACACTTACATTTGAGAAGATTAATGATTTTCTTTCAAGGAAGCAGTGTGTTAGAAGCCTTAGTTTTCAGCATATATTTTTGTATGTAATAAAAATATTAAACTGTTTGGGTTAAAAATCTATTACTTAGAAACCTACTTGATAAGGAAATGATTTTTAACCCTTTTTAAAAACGGGCCCAAATTTGAAGGATCACTGAAAAAAATAACTCTTTCAATTTAGGGTTACTACCACTTCATCTTATAAATAAGTATTTCAGAAATAATCAAAGGAATCTCCAAATTTAATCTGTACTTGTGTTTCTATTTATTTATATAGGCTCCTATTTGACAGTTAACATCTAATATTTATTTTTCTATTTCCAGTGATGCTTTTGACAGAGACTAAATATTTTAAGATGCTGGTGCATGTTGGTACTCCTACAATACAAGGGGAAATAATAATTAGGGGTAATATTTAGATTTCAAGTGATAAAATATAACTAATTCAAATTCAGGGGGAACAAAGCCCTATTAAGGCTTTTAAGAATTATACGAAATACCCCAACACTACTTAAGAGTATTCAATCTATGATTTTCAAATATAGATGCAAACCAATAAATATAGGAAACAAAAGTATAAACTCCAAAAGAGCAAGGGGAATGGGGGGAGAAAATGGCAAATTAAATTTTTCATCCAATTATCAAGATAACATATGTTTGCAAACATAACGAATCTGATTTTTCTGTTGTGGTAAACAAATTTCTGCATTTAACGCCAGCTATATATATATATCAATGTTTTTTCTCAGTAGACCACACCACAGACAAATAGGTTCATTCAAACATGTTAGTAAAACAGGGACCAAACTTCCTTAAATTATTTCACAATTATGGAAAACAGGTATCAGTAAGGATGTCTGTCTCCCCACCCCCGCCCCCGTATGTATAAAAAATACTGTTTGGGTTTTGTAAGTTTACGAAACAAAGTATGACGTTACAGCAAACCATGTAAAAGGGGGAGGCAGTGGGAAATGACAAGAGGCAAGCAGAGACACACACATTCACAAACTGACCACAGGTTTCAGACAGGATGGTCGGTAGTTGTGGTTTGTAAAACCGCGCGCTGTCCTTGAAACGGAGGCCGCACACAGCTCCATTAGATACAGATCCAGGGCTCTTGATCTATTATTTACAAAGAAAAACCCTTCACTGCTTAAGTGCCCCCTCTACTCAGCCTTCCATTTCAACAGCTTCAAACAACTTAGTGGGAGAAAAACACAGGACACAACAACTTGTGTTCATCACAACGTTCCATGCAAGTCAGAATTCCACTTGGATGGGGGAAAAAAAAATTCAAAATACCCCGAACACAGGATGTCGGCTAAACGACACACAAATAGGAGATTTGCTCCAAAATACAGACTGTCATTTTCTAACAAGTGACGTGAGGTTTTACAATCCTTCTATATAAGAGGAATTTCTCTTGGAAAAGAATGGGGGAAAAATTCAGGAAAACCATTTTTACCTCACGGATGTGAAAAGAATGTTTTCAGAATGTATACTTGGTATGAAATTCTTTAATTATCAAGTCTGCTCTTTGAGTCAAACTGCATTCGATCTAATTAGTAAGCTTAGATCTCACCTTCGTGCTGAACTTTAAACTCTCTGAAGCCAATTAAAAACTATTTAAATGAATATTAAAAGGATCCCTGTGATCATTTCTGACATGAGAGAAAACACGCTTTTCAGCAAAAAATAGGTTTACACAGCATGCCTGCATTTCACAAAATATTTGAATTGAGTTCTGCATCTAATCTGTCTATTACCCTTCTTCGATTCTGCCATCCAGTGTTCTTCCTCGGCTGTTTTATCATCCTTGTTCAAGCATGTCTGCCGCCAATTCAGTTTTAACTGCAATTAGAACTGTTTTATTATTCAGGGCTCTTCAGTTTTCAATAACTTATTAAGATTTACTGGATGGTACCCATTTCCCACTTTCATTTCGATACACTATTGACTTGGGCACATATGGGGACGCACCAATAAAAGTTGGAATTAGGGGGAAAAAAAGGAAAAGAAAATCTTAGCCATTGCCAATTTGATGAGGCAAAACATACTCAGACCTCAGTCAACATCACGTTAAATACACACTCTTTCTCTCTGCATCTGGGCCTTGAAAAAGCTTTTTGAGAATTAATAAATTATTCTGTTTGCTTATGAAATTGAATTCTCCCATGCAAAGCTGTTACAATTAACACCGCTAAATGTGTTAGGTTGCACTAAAGAAATCCTCACAGTATAATTATATCAATGAGTCATTTAACTCCCATATATTAATTCAATTTATCTTCATTTTGAACTGTGTGGACTGATGGATTGTTATCATTAGAAATGACAAAGCTCCACGCTGGAGGGAAACACAGACCTGCTAAGGTTCTGACTCCTCGCAAGACCACACATCATTGCCTCCACTGAGGGCACCCACAAGTTATCAAGGGATGTGTTCTCTGCTAAGGACCAAACAGTCAGGGCTTCTGATCAGGATGCAAAAGAATATCAACTGGAGTCTCTGGAACCTACACACCAACGTCAATAAAGCAAATTCCTGTACAGAGATCACAATGGTACTGTGTTCTTAGCACAAGGACCGTTACGTATTTGGCATTAACGAAAAAGTCTCCAGATACTCCTTGGGAAGATGCTATACAACGAATGCCATTTCCCCCATCCACGCAACCTACTGATAAGCATTTCTGATTTAAAACAAAACAAAACACACAGCTGTGCCCAAGAAAACATATTAACCAAGACAGCTCAGCCGGGGATACTGTCAATAAAGAAGACGTTACCAGGCAAAGAAATTCCAGGATTGCTCATCAAGGTTTCCTTCTGAAAACTCATAGGATTAGAGGGGTTGTTATTAAGATTTTAAGAACTACTGAGACCATATTTGACCTGTAACAGCTGATGGTCAAGCTAAACCTACGCTGACGGCCTTCCTAGGTTTTAAAAAGTGGAATCATGGTGGGAAATTCGAGGCTGAGTGACTGGCTTTTGCATTTGATTCCTAAAGGGCTGATTTTTTTTTTTAATTTAACATCTTGAAATACCTGACTCAATTATTTAGTTCCCCATCTCTCTTAAAAAGAGATCCTTGGCCAGCTAAAGTAGAAATCCTTGGGTTTAAAGATGCCCATAATGGCCTCATTTATCTCCAGTTTCTCTAATTTGGACGATGGGGAAACAAAGGAAATTAGTTTTAATTTCTTTGAACGCGGGTGGGTAAGAAGAGAGCCCACAAAGCTGTCTGGGACTAGCAGACGTGGGTGCAGAGACTCACAAGAATGAAGGGACACCATTTCTCAAGGGGGCACACCTCCTTTCTCAAGGCCCCCTGAGAACTCATCAACCTGGCCACTGCACCCCAGCCCAGTCAGCTCTCCTGGGATGGGAGGATGCCCTATTCCCCCTGATTCTCATCTTTGCAGCTACTGATCAAGTTCTGGGGGAAAAAAATTAAATAAGCACCTTAGGCTGCTTTAATAAGTTAGAAGTGGATGATCTGGTCAAATTAAAATATTTCAGAATAACACACTTACGGGGCTTTTTACATTGATTTGCTGGATCAGGACTTACTGCTATGAATCTCCTCCACTGACTTGCAGGGAGGGATGGATGGACCCCAACAAGCTGTCAGGGTTTCACCAAATTGACAAGGCAGACCTGGATGGCCAGTGCTGGGGTGGGTTTTGGGTTACAGAACCAAAAGACAAAAAGATTCCTGTCACCCATGAGGCTCCTAATTAGGTCCTGCTGCAGCAATATGACAAAAATAAGGGAATTTGGTGAGACTAAAGGGAATCTGCTTTACACATAACTAAGTCTGTGCTAGAACCGAGTTGAAATTAACAAATGAATTGGAAAGGAAGTCATTTCCATAAACAGCAAAGACACATAGAAACTCACTAGAAAAGTGTAAGAAAGGAAAAGCCTTTTTTTTCCTCTCTCTCCCTCTCTCTTTTTTTTTTTTTTTTTTTTTTTTTTTTTTGGGTTAAGGACAAGGATGTGAATATTTGGACAGTGGCCAAACTTACCTTCCTTTCCACCTTATATGCTTAAAATACATAATCGCTCGTCTTTGGGCAAAGACAACCTGCCACCAAAACATTAGAGGGAAGGTGACAGGACAGGACAGGATGACCCTGTTCTGAAATTCCTTGGTTTTCATTAACAAATAAATGACGTTTTTGTGGCTTCTGAACCTTTACTTTTCGCAGCAAGTTTAGGAACGTTGCCAGGAAAAGTCACCCAAATCTGGTAAGTGGATTTCAACCCTGCTAAGCGAGCACAGGGACTTGCCATGATCTTTACAACACGTGTGTTCTTTGAGAAATTAGGTTCACACACGCTCAAGCTCCAAGCTGCTGCCACAGGGAATTTCAGAGTGGAGGGGAGGGGATTTTAGGAAGGCAGGTCTTTCTGTGCCTTCTGAGCTGTTTGCTGAATGTGATGATTTCATCCCTGGCCAGTAATGGTACTGGATGCCAAAGGAGCGTGCGCATGCGTGTGCACGTGTGTGTGTGTGCGCACTTGTGTGTGCGCACTTGTGTGTGCATGAGCGAGAACATGCCTGGCCCTTACTCTGACAAGATAGCTTTATAGACACAGTCTCTAACTCTTTCCTAAGCTCCTCATAAACACACCCAGAGGTTAACATACAATGGGCACATCCAGCAAATAATAAAGTAAAATTCAATTATGTCATGCCTCCACCATAGCAACGCCCACTGGCTGACTGGGGAGCACCGGTGCCAACGTTCCCGCCACAGTGTGGAGTTGGAGCTCAAGTTTGCTCCTTCGAATCAGGCACAGATGGAAAAGCATGTTGCAACCATCCGCCTAAAGCAGACTGTGAAACTGGTTTTGGAGGCAACCAAGCATCTTAGTGTAGTCTGGACCGCAGTGTTTTTGCAAAACCATCTTGTTTTCGTCTAGTACCTCTGCTCAAGGAAGTTTGGGAGGGACTATTTCTCATAATCAAATAAAGCCTTACATGACAACAGCCCCAGTTTATAGACAGGAACACAGACAAGCTCAGACGACTCAAAAGAACTCATTTGAGATTCGCTGGTTAAGTAACTTTAGCAAATGAAAAAGGAGGTGGAGAAATCACTGCAACTATGGTCACAAACGTAGCAGGAATCTTCCCTACATCCTTCTCTTATAGGTTGGCCCACTGATTCAATCAGTGCTAATTCCGTGTCTCTCTCACGCCTGGCACTGGTCTGGGTACTAGGGATAAAACTGTGAACCAGAGGGAAAAAGTCCATGCCCTCAGGGAACTTATCATCTAGCAAGGGCAGGAATAATTTACAACTGTCCAAAGGGTAACAGATGCACTCCTGGAGAACCTTCATGGAATAATCTAGTCAACGTCAAACAGGAACCAGTTCTGTCACTACACAGCCCGATGTTCACCTCCAATTATTCTGCTCTTGAAATATTAATTGAAAAGCTTGCTTTATATGCTAGAGAAGAAGCACATGTTTTTAATCACCTCTTTTGGGGTTGTTTTTAAAGAATCCCAAATGCTGTGTTATGCTGTCAAAGCACCTACAGACAAATAGCTATTTGCACTGGAGGTCAGAGAACATTGCGGACCTGGGGAACACGGGGTAACATTCAGATGCCAGGTTGCTCACATCATCCTAAACTCGGAGCTTTTGGCTATTGTTTGACCCACACAGTTGGCCAGTTTGGTCTATGCTTGGGACAGAAACATCACTGGCACTCAGAGAGCGAACATGAACATCCATGAACACTAATTCGATTTCTTCTCTTTGACCCAATACATAGTGTGGGCTTTCTGGTCCTTCTGTACTTAATTTCAGGGCTATGCAAACTACAACTCCTCAAACCACTGGCACGAATTCAATGTTTTTAGCTGCTTTTCCAACTATAAATTAGATAAAATAAATAGATGCAGAGGTCAAGAGCCAGCGATTAGAATCTACTTCGTCCTTCACTGTAATTGTGGGGCAGCTGAGCTTATAAGGAGAGTTTCCTTCACCAAAAATGTGCGTATATTACAGAGTTAATCACTGTGTTCTAGGTATAAATATACAGAACAAATTAAGCACTGGGTAGATGCTCAAGAAATGCTTGTTGCAGGAATTTATATATAAAAACATTACTATTGGAATACCTTTTAGAAAAAAAACTTAAAAAAAATCCTCCAATAGGCAATCTCAAAATATTTCAAAGCACATGTTGGGATCAGAAATTCTTTAAATACAGTTCCTAAAATTGATTTTTTTAAACAACTGTTCAGATTGTGATAGTCTAATGAAAAAGGTATCACAGCCTAGTGTAACGACTAAATGTTATTATCTACAAAGAAACTCTTCTTCTAAAAATGCATCCTTTACTCAGACATTATAGAGATCCGTAAGAATTAATTCCTCGAACGGAAGATTTTCTTAAATGTAGGGAAAGCAGCCCACAATTACTATGGCTGCTTTCCAATGGGAATAAGACTAATGTTTTTTATTTTTAACATTTTCTAAACATGCCTCTTTAATGGCTTCAACAACTGTATTTTCAAAGTGTAACTAGGCACAGCAAAGCTAATTTCTGTGTGAAATTTATTACAATCTTCAAGCCAGAGTCACTTTCTTTTAAAGAACTATAAAATATTATCTGTTTACGTATAAACTGCTATTTAATTCGAATATAAAAATTATCAAAGAGACAGGTTAAAAAAACCAGCAGCAGCCAAATGAACTTATACACATATTATGTTTCAAAAAGCAGACAATGGATGCCACTGCACTGTACCCTCTGGGTTACTGAAGCTCGGTGGGGTCTTCCTTTATATCCTGGAACGCTGAACAGCCCCTGTGCAAGAATGCCTGAAAGCTGTTCTCTGCCCTTTCATAAACATCTGATTTAAACCCCATACCGTTCATGGATGTTGATACCACTGTCCCTTTATTTTTAGATAAGAAAAATGAGGCACCCAGGGAATAAGATAATTTCCCCAGGATAACACAGCAAATGGCAGAATCTGAATTTGAATCCACATCTTCTAACTCTTCCCAGCCCTATGGCGAAATCCCCTTCCAGTTAATAGTACACGGCAGAGGTTCCAGATGGAAGATGCCAAGGCAGCAATTTGAAAGCTGGAAGTATACTCCTGCTTGTGACCAACACATCAGTTTAGGTGGCGTGTGTGTGTGTGTGTGTGTGTGTGTGTGTACACATACGTGCATGCAAACAGTGTCCCCTTCACTAACTGAGGGGACAGTTGGCAGGTATGTTGGCACAATTAATAGAGATAAACCCTCTATAGCCTAACTGCCTTCTGATTTTTAAATAAACAAAGGCTGAATGCTATAATTAAGATCAGAAGTGCCTCTGAAGGTCCAGATGGCAAGAGGGAAGTTACACAAAAAAGTCACTGGCAGGGAATTGGGAGAGTGTGTTATTCCTAACGTGGACTAAGTGATTTTTAACAAATGTTTTTAACCCACATGCCTGAAGCAGAACGGCAATCGCCCTGCACAAATGACGGGTGGGCCCAAGGTGGGCAGCATCCTGCAAGCGTAGAGGAAGGAAAAGGCCAAGACTCGGATGCACAGAGCAGGCACCTCATCTCCACTGCAGGGGCTCCCAGGCGCTTCCTGCCCCGGCTGACCTCGCCCAGCGACTCAGGTCGGGAGCCCTAAGGGAGATCGCAAACCTCGAAAAGCAGTCAGTGCAGGGGCCACAATGATGCCTGGAGGTCCCCAGAGTGTTCCTCCTCTTCTTCCTCCTCGGGAAACAATGGCACCTCCATGCCATCAATGGCTTCTGTGTGAGCCCCTCCCCCCCACAATGGCCCCATTCAGTCCCCCACCAAGAGTGACTGCCCCAAGTTTAACGGACTGTGTTAGGAGAGCACTGGACACAAAAGGAGGTGTTTCCAGGTTCAGTGAACACTTTACTTCCATTCTTCAGAGAAGGAACAAAAGTGAGCCCCCATGTACCTCGGGCAGGGCAGAGCCTGGGCTCTCCCAGCCCCACCAAAATGCAACCTTTTTCTGGTGGGGGTAGGGACCACATTGTGTCTCGGCATCATTGTGCAAACATGGTTCCAGATTATTTCTACCTTCAACGTTTACATAAAAATGGGATTCTTTTGTCCTCTAAGAAGAGCCAAGAGGAAGCTGGGGGGCCGGGGGGGGGGGTGCAAAGGAGAAAACGGCTCCCAAATAAAGACCAAGAAGGTTAGTAGACAGACCTTAAATGATACTTTGGAATCTTTATTAGGAAAATAGCCTGCCTCTTTCTTTGCTTTAAATTTTTTATTGGAGTTTACTGCTATTTCTGTTAAGGAACCTGGCCATTTACTTTGTACAACTGCTTAAATTCCCAAGTACCCCTGCTCGCAACCCTTAACCCACAACCCAAAGGTGTCACTTCCCTCATCACAAGTGATACAGATACCTTGGCGTCTTGACCACAGATTTCTACAGCAACACTGGAGATCAGTCAACAGCTCCCAATGTTGGTAGCTGGCCATAAGGCTGAATGTTTTTTCTTTTTTATTGGGGGGGTGGGAGGGGCGGATGGCAGAGTTTACACAAAGTGCTAACATTCAAAATTGCACAAGTCATACTTCCCTGCCTCCTCAGAGAGTCACCCACCCACCCCTTGACCCAGCCAAGTCGGATTAGTCATACTAAACGGAGCCCATTCCCAATCAACTCTTCAGGCTTTGGCAGGCCTGGCCCAGCTGACACTCCGGCCCAGCTTAACATTACATAATGAGAGCTTCTCTCCCATCAGGGCCTGCAAGTCAAAACAGACTTGCTGAACCCGAGGCAGAGCACCAGTCGAGTCTCAGTTACAGGACACGGGACTGCAAGAGGCGGGGCAGAGCTCTGAGCAAACATTTGAAAATCACCCATGAACTCCTGAATCCACTCTCGTGGTCAACTCCATCAGGGTTGCTCTGACTTCAAGTACTGGTGGTCCCCAACCAAGGTTCATCACGGAGTGTTAGTGTCAAACTGGCTTTCAAAGGATCATTTTCACACATTTATGCTGGAGTTTTTAAACACAAGTCCAGAAAGCAAGTCCTGTCAAAGGAGTCCCAAATTCTCAGTCCCCTGGGAAAGAAGGTGGCAGGGGTTATATACAAGGATAAAATTCTCTGCCAAAGACCAGTTGTTCCTCCTTTGGTCAAAATGCTTGTATGAACAGTAAGACCTGACTTTCTATGTATTGCTAAAACACACCCATTGCTGGGAAGGTTTCTAAGACCCTCTGTGTGTGAATTCCAGCTCACTCCTTCCTAGTTAACCTCTGGCAGATGATTATAGTAGACCATCCTCATCACCAGCATGGGCTGCCTGACCATCATCCTGGATAATCCCCACCTCCCAAATGGAAAGTAAGTGAATTCATACTGAACACACTGAACGTCACACACTAATCCAGAAAGAGCTTAAAATTAATGACACTTAACATGACTGGTTTCCCCCCAAATAAAACTCGAATCCAAGGTGGCAGAATGGAAGGGGAAAAGCCAAGAGGGATCGATTCTAGTCTTGACTCTACCGCTGTCTGGGTCCACGGCTGAGTGCCTTACACCAGTCACCTCCTCTCTCCGGGCCTCAGTCTCCCAGGTTTACAGAGAGGACCTGAAGGCATAGGCAGGTCTGAGGTACCACTCGGACCTCACAAGTCTAAGATTTTATAACTGCCTCTGCCAATCCACCCACCCCACCCACAGGGAACACATTTCTCTCCGGATAGATTAGCGGCTCAAGGAATTGTTTGCATTAATACTTTTAGGTCACGCAGGTCCATTTCTCTGATTTGAGCTATTTTATTTGTCTTGCACCAGAAACTCAGACGCATATGCACAATAACCCTACCACCCTAGGTAACATTCAATTTATTACTATCTCCTTACCTGCAAGACAATCCCAGTGATCTCCCTAGGTGACTCTTTTTTTTTTTTTTTTTTTTTTTTTTTACATCTTAGAGACCATGTATTTTCTTAATGTATCATGATCTTAGTTTAAAACATTGATTACTGGAGCGCTGAGGGCTGCTTGCCCTATTCTAAACAGCTCCAGCTTATGGTACTTCTAAAATCGTTTTTCTTTCCCCTCCTAAACTGTAGGAAGCTGGAACTGCCAGAGACTCTGGTCTGCTTGCAGTGCACCTGGCAGACAGGGATGTATCTTACATCTTTGTGACTGGAGCAGAGACAGAGTAAAGACTTGATGTTGAACAAGCAAGAGTGGAAAAGTGATGAGAAACTCCCCTAGCTGGGCAAATGGATTTGAGGAAGAGGGGAGGGAGGGTGGGGCCAAAAAGGATGCTGGTCACCCTGCAAAAGCGAAGTGTGAAGAAGCAGAGAAATGGGTCTGGCAGCATCTAAGCTGTGCCCGGAACCCCCAAAACCTTGAAAGTGAGCTTGGTCACAGAATATCCTCTTTAATACGGATTTCCTTGGCAGCCTCGCTACCAAGACCATTCCCACCAAGATGGAGGGATCCCATCACTGAGGGAACTTAGGAGGCAACTTCCTCTGATGATGCTTCACAGAAGAGCAGGTCTCAGGGTGGACGGCACTCCACCCGAGACCACAAGGGAGCAGACTCTCCTAGGCACTCGAGCCACTTCTTCTAGCTGGAAGGGATACTCCTGGAAGGGAAGGACTCCATTCGTCTTGTGTACCTGAACAGCAGCCGCCCAGTAGCTCTCAGTAACACGGTGCTAACTGAGCTCATGCTGCCCCCAGCACTGCTATTTCTGTCCAGTGATCAATGAGACCTATTTTGCAAGCCTTCTCCAGAATATGTGTCCAGAAGCATTACAGGAAGGCAACACACCTATCCCACAAAGTCAAGTTAATGGCCTGTGTGACAACCAATCAGTCAGAAATCCGATGTCTCAAAGATTCGCCTGCATCCCTGCTTCACTCCATAACTTCTAGACTCCCTTTAATCTAAACTAAGCTGCTAAGCCAAGCTAGTAAGATGGGACTGTCTTGTCCACCCTAGAACCTGGCCTGGAAGCCAAGCCCCCAGGCAGTCAAAAGAGTAAAATAATCATTCCTGGGGTATCACCCAGTGTTACAAAAGATATTGGCAGATCTTCCAGCTTCCTAAACAACTAGGAGGAAAGCTCAATAACGCAGAGATATTCAAGATCAAGCTGAATAGGCAGCTCACCATGTATTCTTTAGGCCATCCGCAAGGCCATTAGGACACTGCCCTTTGCCCTAACATTGTAGGGTACGGTACACAACACTGTGGCACCACCGAAACAATCACTCTGAACGCACTGCCCTGAAAGGGATAAAGACAAGGCTGGGAGACCGGAGCAGCAAGGGGCAGCATCTCCCTTCTAAGACTTTTCCCCCCAGTGCTTCTCCACGCCCCTCCCTGGTGTCCAGATGACATCCATTAAATTCAGGCACTGCTCCACAAGGGATTTTGGCCTCTGGCTATGAGAAGAATAGCATCAAAAAACCTGCTTGCCAACAACCCATAAATTTAAACAAGTCAGGATGGCAAGAGGAGGTGCCTGGGAATCATCATAGAAGAGAAGTCAAAAGCAATGGGGGTTAGAACAGGACACAGAGACAGCCCTCCAGCGGGATGCTCCTTCTTTTAAAAGGCAAATCCTTAAAGCTCCCACGAGGATTGGGACGCCATCTCTTCACCCACGTGACCACTTACTGTCTTAGACTGACAAGGAAGGTTTTGATGGGATATGAAGGGCAAAGGATCTCCAAATGGACAGCACATCTGACTTGGCCCAAGGCATCATCTCAGGCCCTGACCCACTCTCACTCTTAGGAGGGGGTGAGAGTTCGAGGTGCAACGCATGTCCAAGGGCACCAATTTTACTGGAACAAAATTAGGGGCACAGCTTGAATAATGAGCATATAGTCCTAAGAAACCAAGGGTCTCAGCTACACTGATTCAGTCTTCCTGACCTGGAAAGAGGCCTGGCTTGCTCCTGCCTCAACGATACAGTCCATACAATGGGACTGTTACTCCCCCCTCCTCCTCCTCACTCAGCCCACCATCACGGGTAGCAGAATGCAGCAGAAAGGACCACACACTGTCTAAACACATGCTTCATGCTCTCAGTCCTCACACCCACTCGCACAAAAGACATACCATTAATAAGTACAAAAAAATGTGGGTTTCCTCCCAGAGCCATCTTGTGCGTAATCCCCCCGACCCCATCACTGGCAGCCACCGCTAACATGATCTGATTCTGAATTCAGACAAAGGGGGAGGTGAAAAGCAAAGAATCCCCAGCACTTACACACCTAAAGCTCACCCTCCAAAACGAACTCTCCTCTTGTAAGCCTCGTTCTAATCATTCTACCAAATGGACTTTTTTTTTTCCTGTAATTTGCGGGATCCAAGCAATTTTTACTGTGGGTGGTAACGAGAGTCTAACTGTTTCTAATTATTTAAAAAATAAAACCACACACACAAGACAAAACAAATCAAAAATCGACACTGCCAACTGCTGAGCGATGCAGAAGCCACAACTTCCGGTAATAAAGATTTTTCTTCCGAACTATCATAAAGCAGAGGATCTGGACAGCATCTGTGTATCTGCTCAGTGTTTCTCATGCATGATCGCGGCGAGCTGGGGCCACTCACACGTCACAAAACACAGGCTGGCAGTACAACGGGGAGGTGAGGACCCTAACTTTGCAAACGCATAAACACCCAGCCTTCAAATCCCAGCCCTACCCGTGTCTCTCCGTGGAACAAGGACAATACATCCATTTTTTAATTTGATGCCACAGTTTCCTTCTCTTCAAAAATGAGGAAGACAGTGCTTACCCATTGGGAGAGTTAAATAAGTTAACACACAAAAACCACTTAAACTAGAGCTGGTTCACAGAAAAGCACTCAGTAAATGTTACTACTAGGTTATTTATATATAAAACTGGAATAATATTAGTTTTTCCTCACTTACAGTAGTTGTATCAGTGAAACAAGAATATTTATGAAAAAGTGCACTCAATGCCTACATGAATGACAGCAGATTTTTAATAATTTTAATATTAAGCCACACCCCCCTGAGACAGGGTTCATGCTTCTTTCCTCTCAAACCAAAGGCATGAATTAAAATACACCCACTGAGATTAATAAGTGCTAACATTGACAGGTGTACACATACATCGCCTGCCTTACAGACACTGACTCACTGAAATCTCCCAATAAACGGAGGTATGAAAATATCCCCATTTTATAGATGGAGAATCTTAGGCCTAGATGGGTTTCGGTATAAGGTGCTCATGGTCACTCAGCTAGCCAGTGGCAAAGCCAGGGTTTGAATTCACGCTCCTGATCATTCCACTACAAAGACTCAGTAACAACCATAACCAAGTGCCAAAACGCATTCTCTCTTCCTTTGAGGCGAGAGAGCTCGTGCCAAAGAGGCTTGCAAGAATGACGACTTTATCATTACATCTGAAAGAGGGAGTAGCACATAGAGCCTTTTTATGGAGAGGAAATCCACTGCAGAGACCTAGAAGGAGTTGCTCAACATTATCGAAGGCAGAAGGCGTTTCTCTGGGCTACCTTGGACCTCAACGTCGAGGAAACGGCCCTATTCCACTCCAGGTCAGACAGAGTCCTGTACAATCCTCCACCCTCCACCTGCTCCCCTACTTGCTGACTGTGCCCAGAGGGTGGCAACAAGTTTACCTGCAGACAGTCATTTTTGTTAATGGAATTCTAAGCCCATCAGTTTCCAGTTGAGAGGATGAGAGAATCTTTTGCCGTGTCTTTCTGAAGCAAATATTTAGTGCTTTCATCTCTTAGGGCCCTAACATGCAATCTGTCACCCAAATAAGAAAGGGAAAAAAAACCACCCCAAAGCCTTCTCATGTGGGTGTTTGTAGAAATGCCTTCCTGTTTCCGACATCAATCAGACAAACGGCAAGCACTTTTGGAGGGGGCTGATGGTGATGGCTTGGCACGCCCTCCTTGAGGCAGACTCGGCAGCTAAGGCACCCACGCCCTGTAGTTTACACTTGCTCCGCTTATGAAAATAACACCAGCCCTGGCTTTCCAAAACGGCCCTGCCGTTTCCATCAGGATGCAGAAACGCAGCTTGTTTCCGAGCTGTTCTGTTCCTCTTGTTTTGCCCAGGCACCCAGGCTTGTGTGACTTTGTTCACTGTGATTTTTTTTTAAATGAAAACCATTCTCCTTCCACCTGGAGGACATTCCTCTACAGAAACTTGTTGCCAGACAACGGCAGTTTCTTATCAGGAAACCTCACTCCTCTTGGCTAAATCCTGGATGCCCTGACTCTACCGCACAACCAGAGATTCCTCCAGCCTGGTAAGAGAGAGGCGGGGAGAGGGGACACAGGAAAAGTGGGTAACTTTTGTAGAAGGCAATCATAATTCTTTTTCCTGATTCTAAAGCCAGAAAGCCGGAAGGAGAGCTCTGACTGTGTTTCTGGAAGTTACCTCTCCACCCTCTCCTCCCTGACAATTTCTGCTTTCTGCTCCGTGTCACTGTTCCCACTTCTCAGCTGGCTGCAATGGCAAGCGCCCAAGTCATCACAAAGGCAAGAATCAGATCACCCCAGAATCTACATGTGTGCAACTGCTGCCACCTTCCCCAGCAAAATCCACAGCAGAGGCATCATCGACTGTTCAGCCAAGTGTGACACTCTGAGCTGGGGACCTCTGAGATCACCTCTCCTCATTTCCCTGGAGGAGGACAAGCACACACACACAAGATCCACATGACACGAATGTCCCTGACTTTCACTTTTCCCTAAGAAAGCACAGTCCTGAGCCACAACAGGTGACATGGCAGCTCCAGCCTGTCCCTGATCATACCAGCTTGTCCCAGAACCTGGTGAGGATGCACGGGTGAACCGAGCAGCACCTCGATGCTCTGAGCCCTCAATTCCCGGTTTCACCTAAGTAATGGGACAAGTGAGGACAGTCTGGGAGAACCACGTTGGGTCAACAAACCTACAGATGAGGCACCATCTTCATGCTACCCCTTATGCCCCAATCTTGATCATCTGTCCTGACATCTGGGGAAGAATAATGTTGATAATTCAAAGCAGAAGACTCCAGAAGTTGTTCCCTTTCACAATGTTGCGTGTAACATACTTCCCTCGATAATCATAGTTTTCTTTGGCCACTGCCAGAATTAGCTCGAGTTTTCCTAAATCCACAAAGTGGCCCAAAGCGTACTAGGTGTGTGGGCAAGAAAAGCCAGCACAAAAGACAGAAAATCCAACCAACATGTGTCAGTAACTAACAGGCTGCGAAGCAAGGCACTATGGTGACATATCTTTGGCTGGGGAAGGCAGAGCAGAGACTTAGAATTGACGATGAAAAATTAGCCTCTGGGTCAAAGAGATGAAGCAGGTCAATGCTACCTTTCAAACAGTAAAAACAAGAAAAAATAAACCCCACAACCCCCGTGACCATAGAGGGAGCATGTGAAGACGGCGATGGAGGTGTTCTGTATCCTGACTGCGGCGGTGATGATACAAATTTATGCTGAAATTGACAGAACTCGAGACCCAAAGAAAAAGTCAACTTTGCTGTATGATCTATTTTAAAATACAATTTTTTCAATCTCACATCTCAAAAGAAACCTGCTCCTCAGAACTAAAATCAGGGACATAGAAATATATGGAGTAAGTGAAAATCTGAAAAAGACAGCTGCAGATGACCTAAGCAAGCAAGACTGCAGGGAGGGAGGGCCACACAGGAACCTGGTTTCAGTACATGCTGCTGTCCCCAGTGGGACAGGGCCAAGGAGAAACAAATATCCAGTTCCTTTTAGAAGCAAAGCTATCCCTACATCAGGAGAGCTAGGAGTCCTCGCAACACTGCTGTCCCTGCCCTACCAGCTACAGAGGAAGGGGCAGAGAAAGGCCCCACCCTCCCTTCAGGAACTGCCCAGGTTTCTGAAGCTAGTAAAAAAGAACCATTAAGAAATCTTCCCCCTCCCTCCGGCCTCCACCCATCTTTCTCATGCATTCTGGTAAAAGTGGCAAAAGGAAAGAAACTGTCCAAGAGACAGACTTGTGAACAATAAATAAACTGGATCTCCCTCCGGACAACTAACACATGTGTCTTCTGCTTTCTGGTGGAGGGGCTTCTGGGCTCCCAGGGAGGAGAGGACCTCTCACCTGTCACACTGGCTCCTGGTGAACCACCAAGCCTGCCAGAAGCCCAGTGGGCAGGAGCCAGGCGGAGCACACAGTGATTGAGAGCTTCCCTGCTCCCTCCGACCCCAGCCCCATAGATCATGTTCACCCAACATCACCTCCTGCCAGCTCTGTTTTCCTAAGCAGCAAGAGGCCCCCGCCAGGGCACGGGGCTGCGACGCGGGGGCTCAGGCAAAGCCTGGCAGACCTAGTGACGGGTCGGGGTAGGAAATAAACCAAGCAGGGTAGCCGTGTGCCCCCCAGTCACCCCAATGCCTTCCCACCTCCCCTGACTCTCACTTCTTTCTCTGGTGTCTTCAGTTCCTTCTTTGTTCCCACCCTCCCTTGTCGGAAGAAACTGGCTTTTCCAAAACAGAAACTTTCACTCTGAGCCCAAACAGGCCTGTTATTTAGACCTTCCCAGAGGAAAATGCGGCTGCGCGGTGTGAACACACTCTGGGTGGTGGGACCCCGGGGACGTCCGGACACAGGGACAAGCACACACAGCCCAGGAAGTTGTTAACCAAGGGGCAAAAACGCCGTGGCTGTACAAAGGCCACCTGCTTCTTCATTTTCAGCTCGAGCAGAGGAGGCCAGCCACTGCTTAGGGAAGGACAGCCCACGGAAAGGGTGGTCAAAACTTGAACCTCAGGGAAGACGAGTCCACTTCTACTGCTGAGCTCCTCAAACCAAACCAAACCAAAACAAATGGACTCTTCACTACTACATTTTAAAAATGCAAATCAAGCTTGAACTTTCAGAGGTGTGATGGAGAACGCTGGAAAAGTGTGGAATAAAGGATAAAAGATGACATAGCGCCCAGAATCTCGTCTCTTGCTAAACTAGCAGCAGTTGATGCAATAAATACCTTTCAAATAAGGTGCCTAGAACCGGCCTGACAAAGAAGGATGAAAACAGAGCTGCCACTTTGCTCACCTGACAGCAGCTGCCCCTCATACAAATGCGTAAATTAAGTTCCAGAGACTGGGCTGAAACGTGGCCCCTCTCTGTTCCTAAACATCTATTTACTGACATCATTAAAGGGACTGATAATAGGAAAGTACTCTGAGAAACAAGGATGTCACAACACAGCGACAGATAGACAGATAATGTCAAAACCTACCAAAATGACACAAATGAACTTATTTTCAAAACAGAAACAGACTCACAGGCATAGAAAACAAACTTACGGTTACCAAAGGGGAAAGCGGAAGGGAGGGATAAATTAGGAGTTTGGAAATAGCAGATAACAAACTATTATATACAAAACAGACAAACAACAAGGTCCTGCTGTATAGCACAGGGAAATATATTCAATAGCCTGTAATAACCCATAAAGAAAAAGAATATGAAAAAGAGTGCATATATATATATATGTATATATACACACACACACATATAAATGTATAACTGAATTACTATGCCGTACACCAGAAACACATTGTAAATCAACTATATTTAAATTAAAAATATATACATATATATTATGCAGTACACCTTAAATTAACACAGTGCTGTATGTCAATTGTATCTCAATAAAACTGGGGGAATTTTTTTTAAACCATTAGTGAAAAAGCATCCACTCCCCTCTTCAAATACTGACCATGTGTCATGATTTGAGGGGCCCTACAAAGTATAAAAAGGCTTAAGGTTAATTCAGACTCTCCCCTGACACAGTGTAGCCCATTAAAAACTGATCTGTCACCTCGAAGAATTACAAAAGGGGAGGATCCAAAACAATAAACTGTGTGGATGATGAGATGTCACGCATGGAGGGCCCAAGTCGCCTCTATTAATGACCTTTGTCACACGATTTGCAAAGAAAACATGTGACTCACAAAGAATGGAGAAAAGGGAGGCAGCCGCAGAGATAAGGGCCATGCTACAGCCCGTGGCGTCCTGGCGGGTGTCAGGCAGCCCCGGAGCCTGGACACGGGGCGGGAGAACACCGCCACCTCCCACAGCAAGAGGGTCCTTAGAGGACGTCCTGCACCCTGCCTGGGCTTCCTGCCCCATATTATACCAGCCTCACGGGGTGGAGAAAAATGTAAGACGTTAACAGAACAGTGTTCACAGCCTTCCATCCAAGGAATGGCCAACATGGGAAACTGGGCCCAGAATAACCCTCTCTCTCTGGACCTGTTTCCCTGTGGGAGTTGGGTCCTGTGCAAGTTATGTCCAAGCTGTGTCAATCCCATAGGGGGCTCTGCTAAGTAGCAGGGCAACTTCCCCAAGTTCACAAGACACTGGGAATGGGGTTTCCCCGGGGTGTCTGAAATTCCAAGTCAGATGGTGCCGGGTCCATCTAGACCCAGAGCGGTAAATGGGCAGAGGAAATTCACATGCTTGTTTAACCTAGAAGATTTCAACAAAGAAGCACTGCAAAGAGAGAAAGAAATAAAATAGGATGGGTGGTCCCACTAGCCATCCCCCACTGAGAGTGAATTAGGGGTGGGGTGAGGGGGTGAATTTGCTGAATCACTTGCACAGAATGATCCAGAGCTGGGCATGCTAAGCCATGGGTCATATACCTCATGGGACATTATGCAGTGTCCAAAGTCATTCTGCCTCCATTATTTTCAGCTCACACCCTCTTCCACACGCCATGCAACTAGACTGTAACAGTGGAACTTTGGAAGCGGTGCGTTTGCACTTAGGGCCATGACTAAGCATATTTGAAGGATACCCACTTCTGGAAAGGACAACAGCTTGAAGCTTTACCAAGAGTCTTCACAGCATACACAGGAAAGTGCTTCTATCACAAGAGATGTGAAACACCAGAAAATAATGACCTATGGGATAGGAGCCCACCTTTAAAAGACTGGAAGGAAGTGTGTCAAAATAGTACCTTTGCCTTTGAGGAACATTCTTACTGTTTTCTCATCTTGTTTCTCTACGTAGTCAGGAGTGAGAGGACGAATTCAACATTTTAGATTAACAGAATGCTTGGTAATCCAAAGCATTCTGTTGGTTGTAAGGCAGAGATTTATAAAGCCAAGACTTCCCCCTTCTAAATGTACTTTTTTGTGTAAATCCAGATTTTCCATACGTAACATTTTGAAAAACACAGTACCAAGGAAATGAAGCAATATCTGTATTTGTTTCAATGACTAACACGCAAAAATAAAATTTCGGCCGTGATGCCACGCTTTTTAGAAATCAGACATACAATAAGCCACAGATTTATAGGATGTGGTCTATTAAACCTAAGAAAAGTTTCATTTCCTCTCTCCAAAATGGTTAACTCCCTGTCTATGTGACTAGCTTTGCAAATTCAGAAGTCTCTCTCTCTCTTTTTTTTTTTTTTTGGCTTCAATGCGCTAATAAGCAAATACCAGCAATGATGTGCCCCCTTCCTGAATTACACACACACACTCACTCACTCATATATCCCTAAAAATGAAATAAAATTAGGCTCAAAACTAACAAAAAAGGTAGATCAACCAAAACACCAGCAGGGACAGAGGGCACCATCTTGCTTAACCCCCAGCCACTGATCGGGAAAAGTTCGGAGAAGCCCTTCAAGAGGAAGGAAGCAAGGAATAAGGGAAGGATTCGAACAAAGGACTTTTTTAAAGTTTGTTTGCAAGCATTTCTGTGAAAATGGTATTGACTAAGCAATTACAGGAAAAAACACTTTCTTTCTTATCTGAATGCATTTATGCCATGGGTCACACCCTATTATTGTCACTATTAAACCTGGTAATAGCCCCAATGTAATGACTCTGTGTGGGGAGCTTTAAATGCACATGAATAGCTAACTAGAAAGGAGTGACTCATGCCTGCCCGGGTGGATATTGACTTTCTTAGTCATATTTACTCAACTGGTCTACCAACCTTAATTCCCCTCAAGGAGAGAACTGAAGGGTTAAAATGAAGCCGAATTCCAAGGGAAGAGAGAGAAGGGACAAGGAAGGTTAAGTACAGATGGAGTAGAAAGTATCCTGGATGTGACACTTGTAAAGCAAAAACTGGACTTTGGATATCCCAAATCAGAAGTCTCCTCCCAGCTCCTGAGATGGGTGGGTGTTGAACAGGACCCAGCCCATTCTCCTTCAGCAAGTGGAAGATGGTTGGTGTGGAAGGCTGCAAACCATGGGCTATTGCCATGGTCTTTCATTAACAGCAGTTTGTAGCTCTGCCCCTTTGCTGTGTGATCTTAAGCAAGTTGCTTAACCTCTCTGTAGCTCATGTGCAAAATGGCAATAATCACAGCACCTACCCCTCAGGATTGTTGTCAGGTTTTGAAGAGTTAATATACAAAATCACTTACAGAAGTGCCTGGACCGTAGAAAGTGCTGTGTTCAAAGTCACTTTGATCAGTAGTTCAAGGGATCCTCGTAGGTGCCCAGTGAAGCAGGCTGGGCAGGGATTCCCCTACCATCCCCTTTTACAGACACAGGGATTGCATCACAGAGGGATGAAGCACCTTGCCAGCAGAGGTGAGAGAACACTGGACTCAAACCTAGCTCTGAATCCCATTGCATGTGGTTTCCACCACGCTACCCAGAGCCACCTCGAGCACACCCCAGCTGTGTATGGACAGCGTGCAGCACGGCTGAGCTACCCCAGCAGTGGCTGACCCATCACATGGACACACTCTCAGCAGGCGACTCACCAAGAATCCTGCCAGGCATCTGCGCCAGACCCAGCACACCAGCTTCTCCAGCCAAGCCCCCGCTTTACATGCCTCAACTTAACTGATGCTTATAACAGCCCATATGTGATCCCCCTTCACTGATGGAAAAACTATGGCACAGACTAGTTGGGTAACTCGCCCAAGATCACACAGCCCCTGAGTGGTGTCTTTGTGTCTGGTCTATTCACAGTTGAGGGATGTAGACCCAGTTCTGGAAGCTGGGCGTATTGGCACATCCCCCAAGAGATGCGTCCCTGTCCCAAGGGCAAAGCTGAGAAACAAGCTCAGTCCCTGGCGCCAGGGATCGAATCGGCGCCAGTGGATCTCGAGTTAGAAAGAAGAAATCCAGTCTTTCTGTTTCATTTTCCTCAACTCAAAATGGGTGCCTGGTTCTCCTTTATCTACCTTGTAATTCCGACCAAAGATTAATGAGTTACCACTTGCCAGGCCCTGGTGGAGGAATAGTTCTGTTCGGGATGGCCTTATCATCCACAGACAGAATGAACAGTGATGCTCATTAAAAGCCAGACCAAGGAGGGGCTGCTGAGAAAAGGCCTCCATCGGGCCAGGGCTGCTGCACAGAGCAGAGCCTCCCTGCTCTGTCAGACTCAGGCCAAAGACATGGGCCGTACACATATTCTGGCCCCAGGTAATCCAGGCACAGACACCACCAGAGAAATTGGAGGGGTTCCAAAGACCCCAGAAACAGCCTCAGTTTTTTTCACATCTGGCCAGAGGGGAAAGGTCAGACAGGAAGATTTCCACAAGACACCCATACGTGAAGTTACTAACCAGAACTGAGACACATTACTGCATACAGAAACAGCCAAGTAAAAAGAAAACTCAGAATGCTGTAAGGCACAATGCCAATCATATGAAACATTTTCAACTTTAGACACAGGAATGACCAGAAAGAAATACATCCAAATATGAAAAGATTACAAATAAGTAAAACAAAGAATGTGAGTGTTTACACTTTCCTCTGTTTGTTTATGTGTCTCTAGCTCTCTTGAAGGGCTATTTACTACTTTTTAAATTAGAATAAGCTCTTAAAGATGATTTCGCTGCTCTTTTCTCTCTCCAAAGACAAGAGGCACATACATATTACAGATCCCTCTAGGCCTCTGCTGTTTTCTGTCCCTGTAGCCCTAACACGCAGCATGGCACCCGGCACGTAGTAGGTAAACAATCATATTTTTCAAAGGCGGAGGCTTTACTAACTGGCTCTTAAATAATCACTTTTCTTCTAAAAAAAAAATTTAAGAAGCTAGTATTAGTACTAAATTATTTGCTGTTTAAGCCTAAAGAGTTGCTTTACAATTTTGTATCTGCATTGACTTCTGCTTTTCTGAACATGAAAGCATGTTCTAAATGCTCTCTATTCTCTGGGACTACTAATTTGAAGAGAACTGTCACTCCCAAGCATGGAGCAGTGTGGGGTATTGACACCGTATTGAATTATTTAAAGGAAATTAACAATGCTTCCTGTCCTTGGAGAGCGACATCTGCGAGAAAGGCCGCTGGCGGCTGCCTCGGGAAGGGATCACCGCAGAAGGGTGAGCGGTGCCCAGCACCTTGAATTCTTAAAGAAAAATCTGTAAGTTATAAAGAACGAATAACAAAGGCAAAGTTCAGATAACTTCTCTTCCACCGCAAGCTATGACGAGTCCCAGGAAATGATGTCCTTGGGGGTCAAGTTTAATGGGATAAAACGTGCTGTTCATCATTCTCACGGAAGCCACGCATGACACGGGAACATGTGGCTTTAACTGGGAGCCAGGCGCCTTGGGTTCACGGGAGCACCACCCTCCACCCTCTCCTCGTAAACTGGCATTTTTATGGCTATGATAAACCCGTCCGTGGTCCGTCTACCCAGACATCATGGCACCCGATGTGACAGCCAGCGACCTGACGGGACCTGGGGACCATGGCGGGTGGGCCCTGCCCTAGCAGGAGGTAAACTTTGGACGGGTGGTTTCAGTTCAGAGCTCACTCATCCATACCGTCATTATGCTCCGAGACCTACCTCCAAACACCAGGGCTCCCCAACCTTTTGTAAGGAGTGGCTCCTTTTCATGTCCCTGAAGACTTGAGTGCTGACAGTGAAGTCTGAGGGGGGGTAGAAGTGCTGACAGTCATGTCCCTGAGTGCAGCAAGGGAGGGGGCACTGCTGCCAGGAAGAAAGGGGAACAGAGTGAGGCGAGGGAGGGAGGGGGACGCAGTCAGCATTCATGGCCCCCCGCCTGACCTTCTGCCCTAACCCACGCTCCTCCACAAACTCCAAGCGGGGAGGATCATGGTTCCCAGGTGGAACCCAGAACTCGTCCACCTCCCTGCCGTCCAGATTGGGGCCCCGCAGCAACATCTTCAACACAGCCTCCTCTGGGCAGCCTTTCGGATGCATCCCTTCCCGCAGGCCCCACCCCTGCCCAGCACTCCCTCCGTGGACACGCCACTCCTTCCTCTGAGAAGCCCTCTGTATAGCACCTTCTCTCTCTGTCCACTTACCTTACTGAATCTTCTATTAGTTCAAACCATGTGACAGTGCTACGATTTCTGCCCTACGAAATGCAGCTGCATATGGTTCCACCCAACCCTGGGGATCTGTCTTAATCCCTTCCTCTCAGCCAGGCTGCAATCTTTTTGAGAGAAGCAGCACTACACTCATTTCTGGAAGACTTGGAAGACTGTATGCGCTGGACTGCATTTCAACCCAGCCAGAGCCCCTACCGTGACCGCTGCTTCAGCTCCCTGCCTGCCTGCTCGGTTTGGGGTTCTGGACAGGAGTGTGCATGTCATTCTGCTATTCCTCACAACCACAAAATTGTCGTGCTCATTTTACAGAGGAGGAAATTGACTCAGAGACGTTAAGGAGCATGCCCAAGGTCACACAGCTAGTCAATGGCAGAGGGGGAATCTGGACCAGGTCTCAGTGGACTCATGGTACTGCTGTGCAGATGTGTCTGCCTGCCAGATGTCGACTCTCACTCTATAAATGGAGTAGAGGATGTAGGGGTGCAAAGAGCAGCCTGAGGTCCAAAAGGGGCTATTTCACAAGGAAATATTCTAATTGTCATTAAAAAAAGAAAAGATCTATGCCTTTTGTGTTCATTGTAAAAGACATGTCTACTCCACCCTAGTTTTTAAAGAGTTGTATGTGAAGGAAAACCCCATCAATAAACTTTTCACCCTTCTTAACTCTGAAGAGCAGAATTCGGGATTAAGAATGTGAGCTTGAGCACAATACCCAGTATTTTACATTCTGATGGTCACTAAATGGCAGAATGAGCACAGTGGCTTCTGAAGACTCTGAGAGTTAGAAAATCAACGAAACAATGGACAAATCCATAGAACAGCACAATTCCACATTTCCAGAACAACGGACAGGGTCCCCACATAACCCGGTCCTCCCATGAAGGGTTTATCCAGGTGGATGAAAACCAGCCAGAAGCCGTGTGAACTCCCAAGATGAGAAGGGGCCACACAGCCTGCACAGTGGTGCTGCTCTGGGGCCCTCGCCGTCTACAGATGTCCCTGGGTCTGGACTCTGAAAGCCAGCATGGCTAGAAGCCACGAGGTCTGCCCCCAGGAAGGGCAGCTCAAGCTGCAGAGGAAGCACTGGATGCCCATCCCTGGAGGTCCCTGGTCTCCATCCGGAAAGCAGAGCCTCCCACTCTGCATCTCTCCACAGCATGCGTTTGTAAACAGGGACATGAGTCACTGTGTGAGCATGAGTCCATTTTCGAGATTAGCCCAGCTTAACAACCAAGGTTGTTCTTTTCTGCCTTGTCACAGCGGTGACTCACCTTACTGCCTCCTACCAAAAGGGACAGGGTTTAACCCTCTGATTGTTCCTGGAAGGAACCCAGCAATATGGGGGTTTAAATCCTTGTCTACGTGCTTTGTTTTTTAACACAATGCTAAGAGCAAAGAGGTAAGGGTCCCGAGGACAAGTGCCCCAGGAATCTGCAAAAGAAATTTTATCTAACATTACCACAGACCAAATTATCCTTTTTTTAATTAAAAAAATTTGCACATTATCTTTATTACCTTCCCATAGCCTTTCCTTTGGGCCTGTACTCCCACCAGGGCCTGAGCCCAGGAGGAAATGTTAAGCGTGCGTGTACACACACACACATACACACACGCCTCTATCTAGGATCCAGATATTCTTCCATTCCTGGGAACCTCAGAGCCAAATCTGCAGGTCACTTCTATCAATCTTAGAGGATCTACCGGCTTTGAAATTTGTGAGAATAACCTTACCCACATCTCATCTTATATAGGTCTACCCTGCTTTGCTCTTTATTCTGATTTCCTTAATTATTCATTTCTAATCTTTTTACCTAATACAAAGTCTTATAAGCCATTTCAAATTTGGGGGGTATAAGATGTCTTGTAAACAGATCCAAATGTGTGTACAAATACCAAATTATTTTTTTTACCACGGAAGAATTCTAGTTGAGTCTCCCTCTAACAAATACAAAACCTCAACAAATCCTGAAGATTAGGAAGCAGACATGCGCTGCGTTCTCCGCTCAGCATCCATTCGTGCTTTTCATGGTAACAGTACCCTGAATTATTTAAGCCACATAGTTTAGGTAGAGAAGACCCACCCTCAGCTCCAGGGATGAGCTAGTTTACTCAGCCCAAATGCACACAGCACATTATATCCCCTTATCACTGCCACTGATTCAGAATTGTGGGAGAAGATAAGGTCTCTCTAGACTTGAACCTGCCTCCATGCAATGAAGTCAACCTGCAGGAAAGCAGAGCCAAGAGCTAGAGGGAAATGATGTCCTGGTATACGGGCCCCTGGATCCAGCCATGCCTGATGCATCCCGTAAACTTTTCAGTTATGGGTCAATACCCATTTGCTCAGGCCAGTTTGGGCTGGGTTTGGGGAGAAAAAGGGGCATTCTGACCGGAGCAGTCTAGTTCCCTTAGTCAGACTGACCTCAATAATTGCCCATCCATGAACCAAGCAGTAATGTGGAAAAAACTGGAGACACTCCAGGAAAAGTAAATGAAGGCCTCGTGAGTTTTATGTTCCTGGTATGATGAGGGGGTTGCTACAAGGCAATATATCAGAGTAGGTGTCTGGTACTTTTTGAAGTAAGAATGAATGTGGCTTGTGGCCAGCCTCTGGGACAGGGCGGAGGGGACCTTGTTGAAAATGCCTGCTGGAATTGCCTGCTGCTGAAATTGCCATGCGGCCCTCCTCTTCCTCTGGTGCCTCTGAAGCCATGGACTACACTCACTGACTTTAAGATGTGGTCTCCAGAAAGTAGGGACCACAAATACTTAATGGCATTAAATCTGCCTTCCAGCTTTCTCTGGGAGCATTGCCTATTTAGGACAGCAGCTCTAGAGGTGCGTTTCTTCTGGGGAAGGTGAAGTTGAGGCTGCGGCTTGTCAGGAAAGAAGGCAGACAGAGCAGGCGGCAGGTTTCGCTTTCACTGATGGCTTGGCACCTGATGGCATGATGTGCTGACCAGTTCTGGACGTGGCCACGTGGAACAGAATCAAGATGAACCGCTAAAAAGTTGTACCAATATTTGTATATTCTACTGTTTTATTGCTTTATGAACTTCTGGCCACCTTCAACAGGTGGCTGGGCAGTATTCAAATATTAATGCAACAGAATGGATACCAATGAGCCAGAAAGTACAAACAGGTCTGCCAGGAAAAATACACACTAAAGAAAAGATACAAGAAAGAACTTCAAAGCATTTAAAAGCCAAAACCCCTAAAAATACTAAAGCCTCCAGAAATAAAGATTGTGAATGAAATATGTTTTTCAGACCAAATTTGACCAACAGCTCTCAGCTGTTGGGAGAATTCTGTACCCACCTCTTAGACAGGAGGAAAAAGGCAAAAGCTCTAAATTTGATTTCAGTAAAGTTTGGTGTGATAGTTAAATTCACGTGTCAACTTGACTGGACCATGGGGTGCCCAGACATTTGCCCAAACATTATTCTGAATGTTCCTGTGTTTCTAGATGAGCTGAAATTGTAGAATGAATAAAACTGATTGCCCTCCCTAATGTGGGTGGGCCTCATCCAATCAGTTGAAGGTCTGAATGGAACAAAAAGGTTGATCCTTCCCCAAATAAAGGGGAACTCCTCCTGCCTGACTGCCTTCGGGCTGAGACATTGGTATTTCTCCTGCCTTTGGACTTGAACTACACCATTAGCTCCCTTGATTCTCAGGCCTCTGGACTCAGACTAGAACTACATCATAAACTCTCCTGGGTCTCCAGTTTGCAGACCTGGGGACTTGTTGGTCTTCATAATCGCATAAGCCAATTAACTCCTTATAATAAATCTCTCTCTCTCCTATTGATTCTGCTTCTCTGGAGATCCCCGACTAATATATTTGGGTTCTGTTTTTCACATGTTTTCTGCCCCAAGCAAGAGGGAAAGGATTATTTGTGGATCTCTCAAAGAAATCAGAATTGTGAAATGGAATGGGCCTTAGAAATCATGCAGTTGAATTCTTCATAATTTTTTTTTTAAATCCCAAAGTCCAGGCGTAAAAGGACCTACCCAGGACTACACAGCTAGAAAGGAACAAACCAAAAACCAGATTTTTAAAACTAGGAGATCAGGGCTCTATGCACAACATGGAAGAGTTTTATTTTGAAACTGCAGCATCTTTTGAGGAAATTAGAAATCCATTTGAGAGAAGGACGTGGACAAGAGGCACTCTGCTAAAGAAGCAAACTAGTAAAATGACAATTTTTTTAAAAATTGGTAAAAGGGTAAAATCCCCGTATCTGTTTATCATTTACTCACATATACATGCATATGTGTGTACAAAGATACCACAAACTAATAAGCAACAGCACCGTCCATCCATCCAACCAACCAACTGGAGCCACGTACACACGTATAACCTTGGAAAGAGAGTTCGGATCTTCACAGGCCACGCTGATCTAGCTTTAAGCTCCATCAGCTGTCACCTCTGAAGGTAAGGTAACTTTGGTAGGAACTAACTACGTTCAAAAGATCTTGCCAAACAACACCGATGCAAAAAAAAAAAACAAAAACCTGTAATCAGGGTTCCAGGCAAGCTACCATTTTTGCCATTAAAGGCAAGCCTAGTTTTTCCCCAAAATAGGATACCATCACGGACATGGCCAGCAGTCAGGAATGGCAAGTGCCCGGCTCACACGTGGCAGCTCCCTCTCCCCTCACCCACATCAATATCACTGGGCCACCCTGCTCAGAGCTGGCATGGGGTGAAATGTAATCACCACCCCTACACTCAAGGGATGTAGAAACAAAGTCTGCCTTGGCCCTCAAGGACCTCATCTTAGTGAGAAAGAGACCAGGATCCAAACAGAAGGCAAAACAGAATGAACACAAAAGGAGCCAGTGTTAAGCCCATCCTTACACTTGCACTTTACAAAGCACAGTTCACCTCTTAACCTCAGCAGAGAGACAGATGCAGAGCTTCGCTGTCACTGCCTCTTCCCGCTATCTCGCTGTGTACCCTGTACTTCTGGGGCTCAGTTTGTCAAGTCACCTGAAGGTGCCGGCTGCTGAATGACTTGTAAGGGCCCTGCTCACCTCCACCATGCTCCAATTCTGCAAGGCTGGCAGAACACAGAGGAGAAGGATGCAGTAAGTCCTCCAATCACTCTGAAGTACAAATTCAGTGTGCCTGGATTTCTGGATATGGCCATCGTATAATGAGAGGCGGTATTTACTGGAGAAAGTTACATATAAGGAGAAAAAGCTTTCCTTTACCAGATAAAATAACTATATGGCCAAGGAAAAATATTTTAGGAGCAAGTTATGATGAATGGAAATTTGTAGCACCATTTCAAAAGGTGCTTATTGGTTGTAAGAAAATTTGGCAACAAATATATGTATGTATATGCATGACGGAGACGTGCTGTACATCAGAAAGTGACACATTGTAACTGACTGCACTTCAATTAAAAAATAAAAATAAGTTTAAAATTAAAAAATTAAAATTAAAAAGAAAATCTGGCCAAGTTGCTTTGTTTGCTGAGGGGAAAACTACTCAAAATTTGATGGAAATAAAACATACTTTGTTTCATTGTGGTATAAACAATGAAGGAAAAATAGGTATAAAATAGGTTTTTTTTTAAAGTTTGGGATAAAGAAAAAAAAAAGAGTTACTTGAGTAATTTTGAATAAAGGAGATCCTTTTAATTCTTAGCTGATATCAACACTAAATTAGCCCTTTAAGTGAAGGTCAAGGCTTTCCTGGGGTGAAAGGTAATAAGATGAAACAGCCAGCCTTAATATTGGGAAATTAACCAACGCATGCAAAAAATGAATGAAGTTCTAACAGACATCGCTGGAACACTAAATGAAGTCCTTCCTCCGGCCAAGCTAACTCCTTGGACACCCGTACACCAGCAGAGCACCAGTGCATCTTTCCAGTTTGTTTCCTCAGACAGTGATGAGGTTCTGCAGTGACCTCAACAGGTAGAAAAGTGAAGCTTCTCCCTACAACCTCCATCTCCATTATTTGCATATGGAACCAAGAGGTTAATAGTGTAATCTCTCCAGACAAGCAAAATGCCAGCGAGCTCATGAAAAACCATGCTCATCAGTCACTCGGAGAGAACAGGACCTGATTCACACGTGCAGACAGAGATCACTGTGGAAGAATTGGAGGAAGAAGCTCACTCAGGTCCAAAAAACCGCAGGCTGCAAAAAGCTTTGTGAACCCAGTTAATGAAGTAAATGTGACACTGTGCTTTTAACGAGATTTCTGCTAAAGGGTAGTTAGGTCCTTCTCCCAGCCAAGCCTCTGGGAAGGAATGTGGGTCCATATTAGGTCACTGGGGACCATGAATAGCTCTGCACACGAAGGGGAGTCTGGGATGGGCAATGTGTACTTGGTAATCCCCTCTCTGAAAATCAATACATCTCCTACAAAAAGGTAAAGAAAAACACCCCAAAATGGAGTTGAGAGGTTGCAAAGACAACACAGGGACTGGGTGTGCCTGGGGGTCAGGAAATTTAGAGTGCTTTGCTCTGAAAAAGAAAGCAAGGATCAACAGCACCCTCCCCCTCCCCTATCACTGGGGATGGAACGTTTTAAAATGCAAATAACAGGTTTCTAGACCAACCCTGGAATTTCTCCTGGAAATGTTTTTCTAATTCACATCTTGTTAGCCACAGGGGCCCCAATTAAATGTCTTCTTCTCTCATTTCTACTAACCAATTATTAGCATTAGATAATAACATACTATTTTCTGCTAACATGTTTCCTGACAGCATCAAACTCCAGAGAGTCTTCATGGTGCAGCAACTGAATAGCTGTGAAAATTATGGTTAATTTACAGGAAAATGTTATTTAAACCTTCACGGTGTTTATGAAAACAAACCATTTTGGTTGAAATGCACTATACTAATGGCATAAAAACTTATTCAGTTGAAGTAATTTAAAAAAAAAATAAAGTTCTCCCCAAACATTATGAATGGGGAAATCATACCAGAAACATGTAAGGATGTAAATATTCAAAAACAATGGACTCCCACAGGTAGGACCAACCTGGATGCCACTTCATTCAGAATCGGAAGGTATGTGAGAATTTGGGGAAAGGCTTGCCAGCACCGTTCACTAACAATCCCGGTTCCAAAATGACCCTTGCCCCCAACTGGTCACCCTCAGAAAGGATCACAGTATTGCCAACCATAATGGGTCCTGCCCGGACTGGGGTGATGAAGGCTCTCTGGACTACGGTATTTGGGGCTCCTCAGCTTGAAAGGGGGAGTTGGAGTCAGAGAATAAGGGATAAGGGGTCTGAGATAAATTATCCCCTGGGCCCCAAGTCATTGGCTATCTTTTTACCCCCAATATTTACATCTTTATTAGTGAAAAATCAAGTTATAAAAAGAACCTAGAGGAAAAAAAAATCCTAAATTGTGCATGTTTGTGTAAAAGCAAGAGCACAACCAAGCATGAGCTGGTGGAGCCAGTCCCATCTCGCTCCCATTTCTCCTCCCCACTAAATGGATGGGCCCCCAGCTAAAGTGTAGTCGAGCCCAGAGTAGTAACTCACATATCCTCACTGAGGTGGCTATGAGAACACCTGGTTTTCAGAGTTCTCTTAAAGACTGTTAAGGTCTCCCTGCTTCTTGCAGTGAAACTCATCTTATGTCTCACAGGAGCAGCCAAGTGAAAAAAAAAAAAAATCATGTTTTCCCTGAAAAGTTTCTCCTCAAAGTACTTAAGGGACACTAAAAACTGTCCTGGTGGGTAGTGATCAGAACTGATTACAAAGCAGCTGACCCAGGCTGGTCAACCCTGAACAGAGACATTCTGCCTTCGGCCACATCAAATCAGCCAGGGGACAGAGCCAGTGCAGCCAATCCGGACAAGGTGCGTTTTCCTATCTCCGGAACGTAAACATACCTGGGCCTCCTAATATTTGCAACAGGTAAAACCAACAAGCAAAGCAGTAACAAACAAGCAAACCAAATACAAAACAAAAAGACTCCCCAGGCTGGAAGTCACCTCTACTGATGGCAATCTTTTGTGGATGTCACTTGAGTGATTACCACCTGAGGAGAAAATGAAGAAAAAGGAGATAGTGCCTGTCAGGGACAGGCTTGAGTCACTGGAGATAAGGTCTTAATCCTGAGTCAACCTGCAGAAAAACTCACTAGCAACAGTTACTACTTCATAGATTAAAAGCCTTCAGGGCTTCGGGGAGACTTCGAACTCTGAAGTCATCTTCATCCGATGTTTGGGTCCAAGTAGAGCCTGTTGAGGTAAGTACTTCTTCGAATAGAGAGACAACTTGGAAATCTCTGCCTCATAACAGCATTTATCAGAAGAGCACTCAACTTTCAATTTTAAAAAAAGAAATCATTTCGAAAGTTAAAACAAATATAGTCCAGGTTAATGTTTTTTAAGTTCTGAAGTTAACCATCAGCTGATGAATGGATCAATAAAATGTGATCTATTGATACAATGGAATATTATTTGGCTATAAGAAAGTAATGAAATACAGATACCACGACATGGATCAATCTTGAAAACACTATGCTAAGTGAAAGAAGCCACTCACAAAGGACCGTGTATTGTATGAGTTCATACATACAAAATGTCTAGAAGAGACAAATTCACAGAGACAGAGAGCAGGTGGGGGATGGGGGAGGAGCTGGGGGAAATGGGGAGTGACAGCTAATGGGTACCGAGTTTCTTTGGGAGGTGATGAATGTTCTAAAATTGATTGTGGTAATGGTTGCAAAACTCTGTAAACATACTAAAACCCATTAAAGTGTACACTTTAAATGGGTGAACTGCATTGTATGTGAATAAACTAAATTTTTTAAAACTTGTGAAGTTTTGAGTGACCTTAACTATCACGGTCTCTAACTGCTTGCTTTCTGTTTGAATTCTGAGCACAATTTATTTGAAACAAGTACACAACTCTGGGAAATGGTCAGGATAAGAATTATTATTCCCATTTTACAGGAAGCAGAGGTCCAGAGAGCTTCTGTTTTCTTTCCACTGGCTGGCTAGGTTTCCACAGGGCACAGGGAGGAGTGTAAATTATGGAGGAAAGTGGCGGAGGGAGGGACAGGGGGAGGAACACAGTCATAGGCCTTATCACTCCCCAAATCAGGGAGCGATTAGTATCCAGCTCTTGCCAGACATCTAGAAATTTACATGGTTGGGTCATACAGGCACGCTACTAAACAAAAGACACTGCAAACTGGCCTTTGGATTACTGGACTGCAATTCGTAACAGCATGAAATTCAGGTTAAATAATTTAGCTAAAAAAGGAGGGATGGGGGAGGAGACATCTCTTGAGTTGATAGCTGGTGGGGTGAAAATATACCCAATTAGATGTGGCCATATAATTTTCACATCAAACATCCTATGCTCCCGAAGGCAAGTAATGGCACAGCCTGCTGTGGATTTTCCCAAGTTTTCAAGAGCAATGACAGCCCTCTTCAACAAAGCCATTTAACATAACGGAAGGTTAAAGTGGGAGCCACAAACACTTGCTTTTCTTAATTTGCACCTTTCATTTACTTCCCCAGAAATGTCATGGAGGAGCCACAAAATTTATGATGTACTGTCAATAGATGGTTCCTTTTAAGAGCAGGATTCAGAAAGCAAAATGTGAAATTCCAGAAGGTAATCTGGAGCTACACCTTTGAAAAAAAACACTTTCAGTATTCTAGGAGAAGCAAAATGATTTGGTTTGGGTCTTGCACTTAAAAGACTACTAGGTGAGTGGAAGACTGGGATTTTGAGAAATGCAAACATGAGGACTTCCCATCACCTCCTCTAACTGAAGAGGTTAACTCGAAACCCACTGCTGGGCCACAGCAAACAAAACACAGCTCACAGGGGCCGTTGTCTGCATCACAGGCTTTGAGCTACTAGCTTTGATATCACCATGTTTGTATGGTTTTAACCATTTTTATTGTTTGTTTTTTTAATACTCTAGTAAACACTAAAATGTTTTTAAGTACATAAAGTAATTGGGAAAAAAAAAAGACAACTTAAAATGTACATTGGCAAATTGGGGTGTCATTCACTTTAAAAAGGTCTTTCTTTCTTTTCTTAAGTAAAATATTCTTTTTTTACCTTAGTCTGTTCTTTAGTTTCAGGAATAAGAGGAACGGTTGATCCATAAACACTTAGGTTAAAGCAGGATTTCTCAACCCCAGCACTCCTGACATTTCGACAATTCTTTGTGGTGGGGAGTGGCCCTAGCAGCGTCCCTGGCCTCTACCCACTAGGTGACAGTAGCATCCCCTGCCCAACTCTGACAAACAAAAATGCATTCAGACATTCCCAAAGGTCTCCCAGGCAGCAAAACCAACCCAGCTGAGAACCACTGAGTTAAAGGTAGTGGCCTGAAAATCTCTCTGTGACATGGACAAGGCAGAGGCCTGAGCTTGAAAAAGTACCCAGATCGCTGCAGCAGCCAGCAGCAACAACAAAATCATCCAACTCTAATCCACAGCCTCCGACAGCAGCTTCAGAAACCCAGAAAAATATGATGATACAAACATCCCCACGAGGCCCCCTCCAGTGACTAGTGTGCAGCCTTCAACTATGTGCCAAGGTCCCACAGTGCCTCACAACTCTTGTAAGTGTCCCTAATAGTGTCATTTACAAATGCACGAAGTGCCAGTACCAGCAAGATTGCTATGTGTCTAAAGCTGGTGGAGGGGGTACGGTTCCCAGTCTCCTTAAAATTACGGAGCTTTCGTAATCTGCTGATCTGTGGATACCCCGGTCACTCAAGAAAACCCAAACTACGCCCTTTTCAGAGCGGAGGGAGTCTTGTTAGTAGCCAGCTGGAGAAGCAATGATATTTTTTATCTCTGATCTCCTGAATGAAAGAATCTAAAGTACAAGATAAAGAAAGGAGCTCAAGTCTAATTCATAAATTCAGAATATTCTGCGTAAAGTGAGTCTGAGTATCTGCGAGATCCAAGATGTTTTTTGTGCTCAAGCCAGAGAGGGGCAGCGTCAACACCCGTGCGGACCTCTGGTGGATTAGTCAGCCTGCCAACCGCCCTCTAAACCGCCACGGGTACGCATTCCTGGGTTGACCAGCCACGGCCAGCTCATCAGCCACCAGCACAAGAGGCAACAGCAGCACCGGATGGCAGGGGGGCCAAACCCAAGACCCATCTCCAGACCCCGGCGCCTCTCATCCAGAGCAGAGAAATGCCGCGACGCACCATCAACCCTGGGGTGTGGTTTGTTTTCCGGACACCGCGCTAGCAACTCCTGCCAGGAGTCGTCCAGGCCATGGGGATGGGCGGCAGTCTGGCTAAGTGACTCACGCCGAGGCCAACAGGTTGGAAAGGCTTGCGAGAATGAAAATGGGAGTGGGAGGCAGCTCCGGAGGGAAGAGTCCAGAACATCTTGTGACCCATTTAAATCCAAATGCTTTTATGACCAGCAAAACCTAGGTTTTCAGGGTTGACATTCACCCAGTTCCTTCCTCTATAGACCCCAAGCAGGAAAGGAGCCTGGGAACTCCACCTGTTGTCAGAGTTCTGGAATAGAAAGACACTGCTTGAAAGACAGAGAGACCCACCGAGGTGGACATGCGGATGCTGCCGGGTCACGCTCTTCCATCTCAAACTAGGCCACCTGCCTATGGAAACACGGTCCGTTTCCAACATCCTAGTGGCCACACCCACCCTAGGGAAGTGAATGTTGCAGTTACTGTAGGTCAGGGGCCAAGTTCATCACTCAGTGCTTAACACCTACGTTCATTAAGAAACCTTGAGAACCTCGGTCTTCTGCTTAAGAAATCAGAAAGCTCTCGGACCCAGTGCCAACCCCCACATCATCACCATGATGTACACAGGGAAGCATACTGTGGCTTACTTCTTTTCTTCCCATAAGTCAGACAAGAAACAACAGACAGCTGGAGACCAAGGCGAGAACCAAGCTATGGGAACTCACCAAGTCACCTGCTCTCGCCACAAATAAAAGCTTCTCATATTCCACCGCCAGTCTTCCAAGCATAAACAACGTGTGTACTGGCTCCTTTTATTTAGTTTCTAAGCAAGCAGGTGATCTGAAAGGCATTTTCCCCATTTATTAACAGCAATGTGTGTGAAAAGCCATTCTCCTTGGGGAGCATTGCTGAAGGTGGGGCACACGGCCCTGCATCCCCCAGCATCTACACAGCCACAGGCCAGCCCCCGACCCAGGGAAACCCCCTCATCTTGGGAGGGACGAGAGTCCTCCATGGACCTACACCAACGTGACCTGCCTGACAGGGTATGCGGCATCCCCACTGTCAGGGTCCCTAACGCGCTAGGCTGGCGAGGACAAATCTCCGCGCCTGCCCAGCCAGCTCACACACAACCAGCCCTGCCGTTTCAGGCTCAGCTTTGGTTTCAGTTCAGGCAACAGCGAAGTTTGGTCCCATGCCCAGTCCCAACACTGATAACACTCCTTGCAGCTGCCGCATCCGGAACAGAAAAGGCAAGAGATTCCTCCCTTCAACGTTTGAACTAGGGAAGAAAAGCAGGGAGGCCGGGGGGGTGGGGGGGAATACAGAAGAGAAAAGGAGAGGTTCCCTGAAATGCCCCTGGAGCCCCTCTTAGCACCAAGGGAATCAGTGCCCTATCTCCATGCCTGTTACAACATCACAGAAGACAGATACTCAGGCTTCTCCTGCCCAGGGTGCCCTCAAAGCAGGAAATCCCCCTGGAGGTGGGGGGGGAAGGGAGGCAGCCTTTAACCCTCTCCCCACCAACACTGGAGTCACCGGACACTAAAAGGGAGGAATCCATCCCATCCCAGGCCCATATCTAACCCACCAAGCATTCCACTAACTCCAGCACGCTCGTCTGTACTCACAAAATCTGTTTGGGCATTTCCATCTTCTAGCTTCTTGTAGCAAACCAGGTAGTAAAGGAAGCAAAAGGACACTGAGTTCCAGAAAGCTGAGGCTAGGAGGATACCCTGGACAAGTTTTCATCCTAAGTCCCTGACTTTGATAAGTGAAAGGAACCAGTCACAGAAGACCACATACTATAAGGTTCCATGGTTCCATTTACACAGTATGCTCAGAATAGGCCAATCCCACAGAGACACAAAATACATTAGTGATTGCCTGAGACTGGCAGAAGCTGGGGGGAAACAGAAAGTGGCTGTTAGTGGGGATGGGGGTTTTGGAGGGAGGTGATGAAAATATTCTGAAACTGCTCACGGTGATGGCTGCCCAGCTCTGACTGTACTACAGCCACTGAACTGTACAGTTTATACAGGTGAACTGTGCGGCATGTCAATCACATCTCCATAAAGCTACTGTGAAACAAACAAACAAAAGGTTCCTCATTTTAGCCACAGCAAACATGGGGCTTCCATCCTCCCCTGGTTGAGTCAATTTTAAATGTTGTCTCTTGGACTAGAAGTAAAGGTAATCTGGAAGATCCTTAGAAAGCATCTTGGTAAGCTATTAACCTGCTTGAGACTCAGGCTGCTCGTACAGGGGGAAGAATGTTATCTACCCTAAAATGTCACAAGGATTCAATTTCGCGGGGCATGTAAAGAGCTTAGCACAGCGCCCGGGACGTGGCAGACGCCCCACAGAACACACCTGTTTTGTGAGTCCTCCCCCAGGGGTCTTCAGGGAGAAAGGTCAGGTCCGAGAGAGGAGGACTGGCATCTACCTTTGCCTGGACCCTGTTGCTTTTTTTTTTTTAGCATTCTTTCCTCACCTTCAATATTAAGACTTTGTCCACAGTTTAAAAAACAAAATTAATAATAGATGCCAAAGTTTGAGAACTCTATGAAGGCTACCTCTGCAATGGCATGTCCTAAAAGCATACCCAGTACCCATCTCCGCAGGGCTGTCCTCTGTCAGAAGGCCTTGCCCCTACTCAGTAGATGGGCCACAGCAAATAGCACACAGGAGATGCCCAGGATTACGCTGGAATCTACAGAAGGAGGTGTCCTGACTAGTTCTTAGCTCAACATAGGCTAACCCCTATGATCTCCTTTAGAAAGAAAGGGAGAAAGAAAGCTCATGAAGATCATCTAGCAGACAGCAGACAAAGGGTCGAGGACTCCATACCACTTGTTGAATGCAAAATTCCGTAATTAATTCAATTTTTTAAGACTGACTCCTGCTAATTCCCCCAAGGGCTCTCCATGACATCAGCCAGTCATGTGACCTAACAGGAGCCGCCATCTCCTTACGACTCCCCTCGTCCTAGCCTCACTGATGGGTCCAGAAACTGGACCAACTGACCCAGCCAGACCACGTAGAATCCTGCCCCAACAGTATGTCCGAGAAAAGCTGGGGCAAGAGACTCAGCATCCTCCAGCTGAGGGTGAAAGCCCCTGAGCCTCCCCATCCTTCAGCCCTTCCCACGAGGCACTGCGGTAGGAGGAAACAGAGACAACACAGAGAGAGAAGACATGCTCCCAGGGCTGATGTCCCCCGTGGGGACAGCAGTTCACCTGTCCCTTTGGCAAGCTCTACCTTTGCCATTCCCAAAAGCGAGTGACGGGAATCAAAGACCCCTTTTCCTCTTTTCACCTTGTTCAGCTCGGGGTTCTGACACCAGTCACCAGAGTTCCATTAAAGGAGGGTTTTTTTTTTAAGGTTTTAAAAACAGGGAGGGGAGTCCAGATTAAGCAACCCTTATATCCCAGAGGGGATGAGGAATGGTGTCAAAAACCTTGGCCTGCCTATCTAGCCCCGAAGCCTTGGCTGGTCCATTCCACTATGCTATACTACACCCACCACTCCGACTAAAACCCGCTGCCCTTAACAGGACCCCAGAGCATCCGGTGAGGTTTCTCAGAGGTGGTCTCGAAAATACACGGGTGCACATTCACCTACGAACACAGAAGGCCCCTTCTCCCAGGTAAACGCCAGAATGAATAAACCTGGACCCCTCCAGGCCTGTGTGCCTGTGTGCAACAATGTACGTATGTGTATGGCCCCCTCCGACACACCCCACACACCACAGTTCAGTTACTAGACGTGATGGAACACAGGGCTTCAGCATCATGGAAGTGAATGTGAAAGGCAAGGAAGACATCTCATCCCTGCAGAATTCGTGCTGAGAACTCTGAGTGGGAAATGAGCAGACGGAGCTCCGCAGCACGAAAAGCACCACCAACATGCCCTCCGCTAGTATTCTGTCCCAGCTGGTCTTGTAAGGAATCTCAGCCCGGCTGACTCATCAGCCCCTGGCAGATCTCAAGGTCAACACAGGCGTGAGAACAGGTGAAGGGGACGCCCTGAGTGAACACACTAACCCCCCGGTGCGCACACAGCCCCTCAGTAAGCAGAAGATCAGGTGGGTCTACTTTCAACATGTTCCAATTCCCTTTTTTTTTTTTAATTGAAGTATAGCTGATTTACAATGTTGTGTTAGTTTCTGGTGTACAGCATAGTGATTCAGCTATACATACGTTCTTTTTCATATTCTTTTTTGCTATGGGTTGTTCTAAGATAGTGAATATAGTTCCCTGTGCTGTACAGTAGCTCCTTGTTGTTTATCTATTTTATATGCAGTAGTTGTGTATCCACTAATCCCAAACTCCTAATTTCTGAATAATGACTGAGTGTCTGTGGCTGTTTGGATGGCCCCAGCACATCCTCTTGGAAGGCTTCTTGGCTTGGACCAGCAGAAAAAAACAGGCTTCTGTTACAGACATGTTTCCCTCTCTGGGCTGGTCACACCATCGTGCCCACCACACCCACTATGGCCTCTGAGGGGGTCCATCCCACCCTGGGAGGCACATTCGCAACCATCTGCAGTCCTCTCCCTTCTAACTGGACTGGAGGCACCATCTTATCCCAGGACAGCCGAGGCTGGACAGTGGTCAGTGATGTCAACAGGCACAGGCACCCCATCCAAACAAGGGGGAGAAGGCCAAATTCTTGCTCCTGGTTTTGGGGGGTTTTTTGTTTTTCAATTGGGAACTCAGAACAAACTGGGAGCCAAAGGTAAAGGGATATATAGAGAAGGAGTCCATGAGGCAAGAGAGCCGAGGTAGAGCGTGGGTGTGGAAGAGAGCCCGGAGACTAGGGCAGAGAGTGTGAAGGTAGAGAGGTTGGCCTGCAGATGGGGAAGGCTTACAAGACGATACACAAAGATGAGAACAGACCGAGCCAAGGGCTGAGAACCATTATGACGCAGAGCAACTGCTGCTGACGCCATCCATCCAACAGCCTGGGGTCAGAACAGTCCCTGACTTGCAGGCCTGCCAGAGCCCACAGCCAGCAGCACCTCTCTAGCTTTTGAATTCTGGTGCATGTCCCTGGGAGGCCAAGCCACCATGGCAGTCTCTTCTTCATGAATCTCACCTGTAGCCTTAACATAAACCCTGCAAGACTCACAGTCACCCAACTGCATCCCTTGTTCCCCAAGCCCACATCCCCTCACCCCTTTCCTAGCCTCCTGGACCACTCACAAGGGCTTCTGGGTAATCCCCATTCAGGTGGGCCCATTTTTACCTAAATAAATAATTCATCATCAACTTTCAACAGTGAAGAAGAGCATACAGAGCAGAGGGGCCATGAAAACTTGGCATCCAAAAAATCACTACATCTTGTTCAAAATAGGCAGTTGTTATAAGTTTCATTAATCATTTTTTTTTTCAAAGGGGAGTAAAGTCTAGACTGTTTTCACATGTGATAAACCATCTCCCAGGACTGTTATCTCCTCCGTAGGTTTAATAAGGCACTTAAGACTTCAAAAAAAATACTAACTTTCTGAAAGGGACTTCAGAGTTTAACTGAAGTCCATAAGGTTATACAAAATGCCATGGAGGAAGACATGTCCCCTGTTAGAGGTTTTTAAAGCATACCCAGAGATTAAAGACAGAAGAACAATTTGAGAAAAATCCTGGTCCTCCAAGATTATAAGGCTCTGTCCGCTGACTCTACTTTCCATTTTACCGTCACAGCAGAGGACAGAGATCATTGAATCTCTAAGCATCCAAGCTCTAAAGGACCAAAAAGGATCAATCATACATAACCCCTATTTTCTTTTTTAAACCTATGAAGTAAAACATGCCAAGACTTGCCCAGGGTCACACGGCACGTTTCTGACAAGGACTCAGGCTCCCTGGGTCTGAGCCCGGGACTCATTCCTTTCTGCGCTGGAATTTAACTTTCAACACATTGAAAGGTTCCGTGAAATCTAAACATAATTACATCAAACGCCTAGCACTGCTTATGAAATGTAACAGGAAAATATATTGCGACTCAGAAGCTTCACAAGAGAGCCTTGGCAACAGAGAAAAATTCTGGCCGAGTATTTCTGGGGGGAAAAGAGGTACAGAGAGGTTTGTGGATAATAAAATCACTTCCAACCCAAACTGACCCACATTTAGAAGGTCCAGATCCAATTAATCTGACATCAGCCAATCCTGTGCTGCAGTCCAAGCATTTGAAAATTTACTTTGGGCTGGGTGTTACCAGAAGATTCTTCTGCCAGTGGCCTGCAGTCCATTTTTTTGTATGACAACATCAACACCCAGAACTCCAGTCCCTCTGGAGCCCAACCTACAAGCTCTTAACGGGTCGATTTAGTTCAAGGTCCTCAAAGTATATATCATCGTCCGATTCACATAACATGTTAATAACCGTGGGCTATTATGTTGACTTATTCAAAACCGCTCGCAGCAGAAATGCATACTCTTTGGGCAGTTCTTCCACTGTGTGTGCATTTGAATGCATCCCATTTAGAGTAAAGTTAATGGGAGGTGCCCATTCTTCCCAACAGAGTACGTAAGAACGACAGTACATTAAATGCTCAAATATCACCTTCTGATGAAGGCTCTGTGTTAACCGCTCCCCATTCAGGCTGCCGCCCAAGTCTTCCAATGGGGAGATGGGCTAAGGAGATGTTGGAATGCGGATGGTGTGCTTAGAGAGAAGCAAGCTTTGCACAGCAGCCCAGACTCATCCTCTATCAATACCCGCATCTCCCTGTCATGGTCAAAAACAATGAAAACTTGAAACTGCAGAATCTTCATTAACAGAATCCTGCAAAATTGGTCCCCATGATCTTCTAAGCACTGATCTTTGGTCGATCATGTCTCATGACTCTGGTTTGCTTTTACCTTTTCAGTGCAGCTTAAAAATCTGGTCCATATGAATCCTACACCTTTATGTGATCAAAACTGGGTTTGGAAGCGTCTTACGTAGCATCCTTTTGAAACTTAGAGCTCTAAACAGCACAGCTTTTATTCAGATCATAAATGCACACACAAGTAAAGCGTGTCCATCCTAAGACTCACCTTTTCTCCATTTTTACATTTCTGAAACTGAGGCACATGATAGGTAGATAAATTTAACATGGTGGTGTTTCCTTTAGTCCCTGAAAATTTGTTTTGCTTTTTTTTAATTTGGAGTGGGGAGAAAATTGAGTTCATTTATTTACTTATTTTAATGGAGGGACTGGGGATTGAACCCAGGACCTCCTGCATGCTAAGCACACACTCTACCACTGAGGTGCAAATACCCTCCCTCCCTTGAAAATGTGTTATTAGATTAAAGGCATACCTTACAACGGATGGTGTATTAGATCTAGAAAACATGGTACTGCCAACAATCATCCTCATGCATTTCTCCGGCAGCGTCCTGCCTTCATGCATTGACACAAACTCAATAATAAGAATTATCATAGCCTTATACTGAGGCAAAAGACTTATCATTTGCAAAGTCCTCCAAGTATTGGTAGCACCACCCGCCTAAACATTGGGCAAAGCAACATATCCTGTTCGAAGAGTTGTTTCTCTGTCAGACCCCCTGACCTTCAGAACATCTCTCATTCCTGATGACAATGCATGAAGGAGGCAGCTGTTAATTTCCTCACTTCACTGATGAGGAAACAGAGACTGGTAACTTTCCAAGGTGATACAGCAAGGAGGCAGCTGGTCAAGGTAAAAGCCAAACACTGTCCATCTCCAAAGCCAGTGCTCTTAACTGCTAAGGTTCCACGGCCCTGCCCCCTTCAGAAGCCATGGTTATCCTCTTTCTTTACAGATGAAAAACGCTGAGGCTCCTTTTTAAGGAATCAATACAAAAATATCGTAACTCCAAGTGGAGAGGCCAGGTAGTGGGAGCCGAATACTGCGTGAGTGGTGTGAGTCTGGAGGCAGGAAATATTTTTTCCAATGCACTGGGCAAAAATATGGGATGGTCCCAAATGGCACCCTTAAAGTTTAAAAAGGAAAAAAAAAAAAAAAAAAAGAAGAAGAAAGAAAGAAAGAAAAAAAAAAAAAGGACCTGTATCCTTTACTTTGCATACCATGAGTATTTAGGATAAAGTTTTCATTTTTAAGAATGTATCTCTAGACATCTTATCTCTGCCTCTGACCACACCCAACATGTTTCCCAGCTGTTTGGACGCTACATTCTGTACTTCTAAGCAGGAGGCTACTTTCCCCACGTTCAAAATAGGCCTTCCGCCAACCCACGGGGTTGCTGGCCTGGTCAACAGTACTCACGTGGGCCACACTAACCACCTGGCCGTATGCTGGGCTCCAGAAGGAGCAGCTGGTCCCAGAATGGATGCGCCCCTGGGATCTGGAGTCCTGCCTGACCCAACTTCCTGACTTGTAAGTTCACTGAGAGGCAAGTCAGGGAACCAGGCTAGACTTCACTTTTCTCTCTGCAGAATGGGATGGCCCTTCCATCATTTACTCACAGCCTTCTCGTCACTGCATGAATACGTAGGGAAACCGGAAGGCAGGAGTGTTATTAAGATCAATGGTCATCAGAGGTAACAATAGCAATAAACAAGTTTAATGGCATGCCCCACTCCTCAGCACATTCGGGTGAAACACTCATTTATACCTCAGCTGAAAGTTTCTGGGCCTGCCTAGAGAAGGGACGAAATTTCACTTGAAGGAATGAGAGAATACTTTCCCAGGCCCTCAGCTGCTTCATTAATGCTTACCTTATTTGGGGAAAAAGAAAAACTGGCTGAAGCATCCGTGGTAGTTTTATATGCCGTGAACTGGCAATGTTTTGGAACAAAAAACAACTTTTGCACTAGGGTACTTACGGCATCATTATCGCATTTTCCAAGCCCGGCTGCCGCACTGCCAGGGAGAGGAGGAAGGGGCTGGGGAACAGTAGTACCTTCACCAGCGGCAGGGCTGAAACAAGGGAGCTTTAGAATAAATCCTGGTCCGTGTGCACATTTATGGCAAAATAACCCACGTGCATTTACCTTATAAAAGTGTTACAGGTAGGCATACTTATGTAATTTATTTAATGTTCTTTAACATCCATGCTTACTTGGGTTTCATACAATTTATTAAGTTTTCAGTCTGGCCTGCAGAAATGGGAAAAATAAAAGCAGATGTGAACGCACTACCCCCATTTAAATGTTCACCCACCTCCTGCAAAGCCTGGAACCAGCTAGGAAATAGCTCTGCGGCCACTACTTGCAGCCTGCCCTGGCTGGGTCCCTCCCTTCTACCCAGGGGAAGCCTAACCTTAAAGGGCTCTGCAGCTGAGTCAAAGAATAAAATCTCAAGCAAGAAAAGCTTGAGGCCCGACTGGAAACCTGGTAGACATTTCAAAGGACACCGTCCCCATTCGGGAGATGAAAAGCAAGATGGTGGAGGGTGGAGGCCCAGCCAGACCCAGTCAGTCCTCAACGGTATCCAAGTAGCAATGTGCTCCCCTCTCTTCCATCCTCCCAGGAGTTCCCTTTTCAGGAACCCCACAGCCTTTTAGGAACTCCCTTAAACCTGCGTGGATGACACATAACCCACCCATCCAACAGAACACATAGAGCATATTTGTAAGCATGCGCGCGCGCACACACACACACTCTCTCTCACTCTTCTCCTGCATCTAATCTTCCTGTGCTTGGGCCCTTTGCTTTAATATTTACCAAATCTCTTGGCACATTTCCCTTTCTGCTAAATAAAAACTCTTTCATTGCTCTTTTCTTGGCCTCTTTTTCTTTCTCCAGCCTCTGGCTCCTTGGGAGAAGCTCAATTGAGGGGTCTCGAGAGAAGCCAGCCAGGAGGAGAGGGAGAATTGGGAGGTAGCAGATTCAACTCAGTGGCTTCAGAATCTAAACACTGTCACCCCCAAGGTCATTTCCATAAGCTCACAAGAGCCCACGCTCCTTCCTCGGTCCACCCGGGGTCCACCCAGGCTCCATCTCCCCCACTCTCCCACCCCCGCTCCCTCCAGACAGAGCAGTGCCAGATCGCAGGCCACCTTGATCCATTCACCAACGCAGACGGCTCTGTAGAATGTCATTGCTTCATTGTTTAAGAAACTGGGAAGAAACAAGGAGTGTGTTTTTGGCCGAGCATAAAAGCAGACTAAGAGTTTGGTTTGGGGCCCTGAAGCCAATGACTGTCAAAGGGGAAGTTTATTAGTAAATACAAGCTTTAGCCTATCGTCAGAGGCTGCTTCTAAGGTCAAATTTCTATCTCCAAATATTAGCGCCCCAAGGATAGAAGACATGTAGACAATGGGGGGGGGGGGGCATGGTTGAGGGGAGGGGGAGACGGGTGGAGGAGGGATTGGTTCATGAGCTTAGAGCTGTTTCTTAAAGCCCAGCTTAGGAAGGCTATCCCCAGAGAGATGACAGGAAGTGTGTAACTTCATAATAGAAGTTAGAGTGAGTTCTGTGGTCAAACCAGGGAGAGAGGACTGAAATGCAAAGTTCCCAGGTACAGAGTTCATTCAGCGCATTGTCTTCCCTAATGTAAAGCGAGAAAAATGAGAAATTGTGTGCACAGTCCCCCCAAATTATTCATGCTATACTCATCCCCCAGCCCTGCCTCTTATTAATATTTAAGGAAAAGTAGGACACCCTACTTATTACTCAATCTTTGGTAGTAAAGAGCTCAAACCGAAACCTTCATTTACTGATTAAGACCCCAGGGTGCCCCTTGGGCCCAAGACCCCAGGGCAATTGTAACAGACCACAAAGCCTTGACCTGCAGTCTTGGTACAACTCCTTCCCCAGCTTACACAACTTAGTTGCTATTAAAATACCTAATGGGCCCTTAATTGTGTTGATTTTTTTTTGTTTTAACCAAAATAGCAAAAACGCAATAATTTGGCCCGGAAAGTCTAAATTTCACTATTATCTGTTATCCCCTCACTTGCCACACACCCCACCCCTCCAAAAGGCGAGGGAAACAAACAAAAAAACCCTGTGCTGGGGCCATAAGAGAACCACACAAGAAAGAAACGTGACCAAAGGCAGTAAAAGAAACCCCAACATCAGGAAAACGTTAACTTGTATTCCTATGCGGTTACACCTAGGCTTTGAAGGAAATGGGACGTGGTCCACTTCCTTGTGGCTTCATGTGGACGTATTCTGAGAGCACGTGGGAATAGAGGCAGGGGTTAAGAATGAACGGGGCACTAAGGAGCTTCCGGTCTTGAGGTGAGGCAGCCAGTTTCAAGATGGCACGACAAGAGTGAGCAGAGGTTGGGCAGGGAATGTGGGGGTTTGGAGGTGCCTCTGAACTCAAGCCATGGAGAAGGCGATTAAAGGACTCCTTGAATGGCTGAGTACCCATCACCTTCACAGAATTCATTTCTTCCACGTTGATAACATTTCTACTGAACAGTGTGTGTAAACTCTTTCAACAACGGAGGAAGTCTAAACTTTTGCTCTCCACGCCCTCACCTGACCCCAGCAAAAGTTTTGTAAGAGGGCTTGAGCCTCCTGCCCTTTGTTAACAACAAAACAAACAGATGTAGAGTGACGATATTTGCCCCTTTCCTCCCATTTCTTCATGTTATGCTTCTAAAGCTCTCTTCACTTCTAAAGTCACCAGACATTCTTTTAGAAACACCTTCTAGCTCTTGAGTAGGAAGAGACTGAAAACCCTGAGACCCTCAAGAGGGTAGGCAGTGCCCACTTTTAACTCTGAACCCACTAGTGTATATACCAGCTGACAAACTGGGGGTTCCCTCTGTCAAGAAAAAGATCAGAACGGGGACTGTACAGTTCCAAGGGAGAATCAATTGGGGGCAGGAGGGGGGGTGGCGAGGCAGGCACTTCCTTCACTGCCCTTACATCTCCATGGAAGAGCAAATTTCCTTGGTGATACAGCCTTCTCTTTCCTCCAAAGTCTCGTCCAGAGAAGACCACAGGGACACTTAGGATGTGGATGTTTCGCATTCACGCCTGCAACAATTATTACAAATATGCTCACGAATTTCTAGACATAAGGGGGAATTAAAGATGGAAGTTTTTTGCAAGTCATCAAAGAGGTTATGTCCATCCCTTATATTAAGGAAATACGTCCGTAAAGCATCACAGTGAGCATCACAGGTAAAGACGCTAGGCCCCGGCACACACTCTGTCCAGGAGGGACCAGTGGAGCTGCCATCAGCCGTGCACTTTGTGAAACGACCGAGAAATGCATCCCCCCAACCTCCAGCAACTGGGGAGCACACCAGCCAGCAACCCCAAAAGTCACTGGACTGCCACCTGAAAGAAGTTTAAACTTCTTGAGAACTTAACTTACCTGGAGAAGCGGGTATCCTGAGATCCCTGAATAACAGATCAACGGGAAAGAGGGTAAAACACACACACAAAGCTTGGCAGTGGATTCCCAAGACCTGCTGGCTCTGTGAGATAATCAAAGGGAGCTTACTTGACTTAAGACCCTTAAGACCTCAGGGCTCCCTAGTAAGCAATGTGCGATCTCGCCTAGACAGGGACTTTGACGGGGCTCAGAGGCCAGGGCTCCCTGGGGCAGCCGGCCACCCAACACCGCCCCTCGCTGAAACAAGGGCAGCAGAGCCCAGCCATTCCCGGAGGCGCTCTCGCCTGGGGGAGGCACCCACTTCCCTGGGTATTTTGGGCATGCCACCATCGCACAGTGTACCAATCTATGCTCCCGCATCTGAAACACAGTCTTCTGGGAAAAACAGGCTCTTTTCGGTGTGGCTGGGGAGTTTTGCCACAGCTTGTAATTTTGGCTAAAGAAGTGATTTCCTGTCTGACAGGAAGCAGGAGCCAGAGCTGACTTTAGCTGCTGCAAACCTCTGGCTTAAAAGTCAAAAAGAGAGAAAGGCAACCACTTCCACTTATCAGGGAGTCAGAATCCGAGTCTTCCAAGAACGTGAACCTCTCCCTTGACCCCTATTTATTAAAGCAAGTTTATCTAACAAACAACCCCAGTTCATTCTGTCCCAAAAAAGTAAGCTTGGTCTCTGCTTTTGTAACAACACAGTCCTTTTAGAGCTTCTAAAGACATAATTACCAGTTGCATTTTGAACTTTGCCCAGATAAAGGCTGATACACCAGGCTTGGCTGTTTGTTTCTCTAATCAACTAAAATTCAAGTGTGAATAGAATTCTGGACCTTTTTTGTATCCAGTTTTCCCTCTTGAAGATATAGTTACTTTTCCCCCTTTCTTTATCACTAGGTGTATTTTTATGAGTAGTGGAATACCGTTCTGTTTTACAAAATTCCAACCGCTTGATTTTTATTCCATTGGGGCACTTTTAAGAGGAATAAACACCCTAGGATATCAGCTGAAAGCTAAAATTTCAATTTGTTATCAGAAATCCCACTTCCTTCCCTAACCCCACTGTCATATCCACTGGGAGTGGATAACTTACAGGGCAGCTATCTTTAAAAACTGACAATACACAAGGCTAACATTCAAATTTAAAAGGAAACACCCTATACGTCTACACACACACACACTCACACAACTGCATCCAGGAATATGGAGTTGAATGGGAGATGATTAAGGAGAAAACAGTCCACACTCTTCCTACCACTTACCAGCATATTTAATAGTTCCTAAATAAAAATGAGATTTTCTGTCCTTTTTTTGCCCCTTCCTTCTTGAAGCAATTTCCCAGCCAGCCTTGGGCAGTAAACAGTTAATATTCCACTCTCCCCTGCTGCCTTGAAAACCAAGGAAACAATTGAGACATTGTCCAGCGAACAAGACTCCCAGGGACTGACATTTTTGTTTATGTCCCAGTTCTCAGCCTGTCAATTTCCACTAGGCTGCCTGACCCACACCAATACAGTCCGCTGTGAGCTGAAAGGGCTCCGCTTCATTTATTTTATTAAAGCTTCGGTGTCTGTTTTTGATTCAGACTCCAAACCTCCCCACCCCCGCCTTTTCCCCCAGAAACTTGCCTCCTAACTCAGAGGCTGTGTTGCAATTCCTTCTTGGGACACGTTGCCAAGAAAAGTAACAAAATATTTTTGAATACCAATGTTTGCATGCTTTTGCCAAAAAGGGTGGGGGTTTTGGAGGGGAGGGGGGGTGTGAACCTGAACACGTCGCCCAGCCTTGAAAGCCTCGTGTTTTAACAGAGTCTTGAAAATATTCCGCTGAAACATGTCCACTGGAGTGGATACCCACGGTGACCTAACATCCCAACTCTGGTGCTCGGAAAACATCTAAAAATCCACAGATACGTCTGAAAAACCCAAACTTCAGGTTCAAAAACAGAAAGGGTACATCAATATTTTCCTCTCAACCGATGCCACTGCCTGATGAACTGTACGCATTACAGCCCCAAAGCTCCCTCTCCGCCCCACCTCCCCCAGTGACGACCCCAACACTGCCCTCTCTGGGCGCAGGGGGTTGCACAAGTGATACTGTGGGGCCCTGCTCCTGACACTTTATCTCCGTGAAAAGCACATACAGCAGCAACCGTTTCCTGTTTGCGGAGTGGGCATGAACCGAATCACACCCCGTGCAGCAGCCACGGAATTCAACAGCATATTGCATTGTGCAGGGATTTACTATGGAATAAAGGCAGCAAAGCTCTCCTGCTGTTTCATATCAAATCCTGTCACTCTGCGCTTGGAGGTCCTCTCTCTTTCCCACTGGCCCAAGCCCATCTCTACATTAAGGTAACACACACACACACACACACAGACCCAAAACCTGGAACTTTTACAAGGAACAGGATACTTCAGAACTTGGAAGCCACGTGGAGCCAGCCTCCATCAGTCCTCCCGGATTGCTCCAGTTAGAGACAGCCCCCTCTTTTCACAAGCCCACCAGTAAGCCAGAGGCTGGGGCTGGGGCTGTCAGCCGTCCCAGAGCACCAAGGTGAGGTGCCTACCGCCCTTCTTCCTCAGGCACCTCACCCAAACTCTGCGTATAAAACCACATTTTCCAACTAACCCTCTATACCGTTCTTTTCCTTCTCACCCTCTCCAAAAACTGCGTTTGGCTATCTTCCCATTGCGATGCTTTGTTTAGAATTGAGGATTCCCCACCCCCCTTTTCATCTCTGCTCTAAAGGGCCTCTTCAGACCCTTTCAAAGCCTCCTCAGCCTCCCCAAGCTAGGGTCATCAGACACTGAAATAAATGGTGATACTTTTATGGCATATTTGAATGTAACAGGCCATTCTCTCCCGTTTCCTAAAAGGAAGCCCTGTCGGGCAGTCGCAAGTTATGACTGAGCCAAGGTTGAAAGACAGAATCCCTGAGGGCCAAAGGTAAGATTGTAACATTTACAGCCACCACGTCCCCCCCTCCCTTTTAAGGCCCTAATGAACCAGTCTAGGGCACAGGGAAGGCATTTAACTCCTTCCTGCCAGAAACCTCCATTTGCCCTGCTGGGTGAGCATCTCAGCTTTGGAACCTCCCACCATTCATTCAGCTCTCAGCTGGGACACTGTCTTCTGGGAAGCCCTCCCTGACCACCCCCTCTAAAACCGCCCCCAGCCCATGGTCCTGCCTCCCTGCCTCAGCTTTTCCGTAGCTCCTACCACGATCTGAAATGACCAAATGACCTTGCTTGTTCTCAGCTGGAAGGACAGCACAGTGAATAAGGGCCTGGCCATTGACCAAACTCATGCTGCCAAGGTCTGACTTCCTCACTATGAAGGAGCCACTTCCTTCCTGGGCTTCAGTTTCTTCATCTGTACAATAGACACATAATAATGGTAATAATAGTAATAACACCACCTATGTCCTCTCCAAATGGTTAAGGACTGAAGTAATACATGTAGAATCTGGCATATCATATAAGTGATCAAAATATTACCCCTTTTTATTTTATTAATGATATTCAGTCACTAAGGTTTTTTTATATTATTTGTTCATTGGTTTGGATCTCTATGCCCTCCCCTTCTCCCATTGAATAGAAACTCCCTGAGAGCAAGAATATTTTCTTGCCCATTAATACAGTCCTGGCCTGTCTCCTTATGGGCAATCATGAAATATTTCTTGGTAGGTGAGACAGAGAAAGAAAAAGCTGGGGGGAGGGGGCGACAAAAACAAATGTCTGGTTTTTCAGTTTGGGCACATTGATAATCACACCGTCATTACCTACTCACAGCCCCTTTCTTCAACTGATATAAAGGGACAGAGACAAAATGCTCTTCATCCGTTAGGAGATCTGTGGTCCTCAGACATACTTGGACTGGAGAACATTTCAGTCCTGGCCTCCTCATTTCCTCCCGCTTCCTGGAGGAGGAAGAGTCAGGGAGAAGTCTGGAAGGGCCTGCTCTGCAGAAGCCCAACACAGGGACCACGTCCTGAGAAACAGCCCTTAACCAGGCGTCCTCCCCTGGCTCGCCCATCTCAAGTGACGGTGCTTTTCCAAGTGGTAAATGAATCATGTCAGACCAAAAGCCATTTTAAAAGTACACTTTGTTAAAAAAAAAAAAAAAAAACCCGTGCTACAGCACATTTCATTTATTAATTATGCTATGGATTAGGGATCAAAGTGGTAGAAATCTCAGTGTACTCGAAATAAATGGCTTTTGTGGTTACCTAAATCCTCAGAGTCCCCTGGAATGTAATTCCTTAGGCAAAAACAGCTTCCCAGACTTCTTGCCTCCCCCACCCACCTCCACGATACAGAGGACGGTGGTTACTCAGCATAAGACCTACATGATGCAATTATTTGGGCTTTTAACACTGCAGTTATAGGAAACGTGGAGCTCCTCCATTTGAACTGCCCTCCTAGTGACGGGTTTTTAGTTACTATGATCAAATCTCAAATCCTTCCCCTTTTCCTTCTTGTCTTCCTCCCTCATCCCCTCTTCCTTTCTAATTAGACTCAAATTGAAAACACTCTATAAAAAGGCTGGACAAACAAATTTCAAGTAACTTTCAAGAAGGCCATGGGGTATAGTATTAAGCACACAAGCTTTGTGGTTAGAAAGATCTGGATTTGAATGTTGGCTCTGCCACTTACCTCATAAATTTAACTTCTGTAAGCTTGGGGCTTTTATCTTTAAAATGGGGGTAAAATCACCTACTTCAAGAGGGGCTGCTGGAAGATTGATGAGGTAAAATATAGAAAGTTTCTGCACCAGGACCTCGTCAATACATGACCAGGAGTAATTTACTGTCCTGGTTCTTCCTTTTTTTCCAGGTATGGGTCTGGTCCGCAGTTTCTGCATCTTGCTCCAATGAGTTGTTTTCACAATATTTAAATCCTACTTTAAAAAAAAAAAAATATCAATCCTCTGGCTTCGATTCCTACCAAAGAAAAGCAATCTCCTTAGATGTGGTTATTAGATAGCAGACACCTAATCACAGTTTCTGTACCAACTGCTTGCAGAATCTAAGCTACTTAAAGTTCAGGACAAAGTGAAAGCAGAGAGAAGACTGACAAATTTGAGTGCGTTAAAATGTAAAACCTCATAACTTAAAAACCCATCTAAGCAAAGTTTTAAAATCTCACGGACTGGGAGAAAGTACAGTCATCCCTCAATATGTGCAGGGGACTGGTTCCGGGGCACACCCCCTCCCCCGAGACTGCTCAAGTCCCTCAAATGAAAAAGTACTTGCATATAACCTACACATCCTCCCCATACTTTAAATCATCTCTAGTTTACTTATAACACCGAATTCAATGCAAATGCTATGTAAATGCAAACTAAATGCTATGTAAATAGTTGCTGGCACCTGCAAATTTAAGTTTTGCTTTTTGGCAGCACCTCTCTGGATTCTTTTTTTTTTTTTTTTTGGCCCAAATATTTTCAATCCACGGTTAGTTGAATCCACAGATGTAGAAGGAGATTTGACTGTATTTCCAACATGTAACCAAGTCTCCAACTTATATAAAGAGCTCCTATAAATCAATAAGAAAAAAACTACCTGACTTTTTTTTTTAAATGAGCAGAGGATTAAACCAGACAAGCCACACAGGAGGCAATAAACCAAAGACAAGATTGTCAACCTCAGGAGTCAAAGAAATGCAAATTAAAACAGGATAAGATGCCAATGCATGCTAATCAGATTGGCAAAAAGTTTAAGTCTGACAAGATAAAGTGTGGATGAGATTGATCTGATCATTCTGGAGAGCCTAATGATGACTTGTGGACTGTGGGTGAAGATCAGCATCTTCTGTCCTACCAATCAGTCTGGACACACGAACCTCAGAGAAACACTCACGCACATGCCTACATACACCTACCTAAGGATGGTTACCCACCTCAGCATAATTTGTAATCCTATAAACCTATAAGTAATCCAAATAACTATCAATAAAGTAATGGGATAGCTGTGGTACAGCCATATGATGGAATAGTACACAGCAGTTAAAACAGGAGAATTCGATTTCAATGTACAGCAGGGTACAATTCCTACACAAGGCTGAGTAAGAGAAGCAAGCTGGAGAAGACTATGAAATATGAAACCACTTACCTAAAATTTAAGAACCACTGACATTAATTGTACTACATGGTAGATCCACACACATATACATGTATAAAAGTATAAAAACCTGGACTGGGAAGAGACCACATTGTAACAGTAGTAGTCATGTATCTGGAGGGAAGACCATGGACTAGGGAGGGGAACACAGGTTTGGTTCCTGTTCTTTCAAACACGAGGGAGATTAACACTTGTTATTGTATTAACAATTGTATTGTTTGTTTTAGAACTGCCACCCATCTTGAAAAACTCCAATATTCAAAAATCCAAAGTTATACAAAAGATAAATGAGAAAGTGAATATATCTGGCACTAAATGGTTGGGGATGCGAGAAAAATACTCACAAAAGCCTTCCATCCAATGTAATTGACCAAAAAGATTTGTAATTGACCTTCAAGTTAGCAGACACACACCCACACTGCGTGACAGGGGGTATAATTTGAAATGAATGGAAGGCTCACCTGGATGCAACCTTCCTTTTGCTGGTTCCTTTCTTTCACCATGAGTTCCTACCTTGTCCTCCTAAAAACCCACAAAGCCTCATTTCCTCAATAGGCACTAAGAGCATCCCAAAGGCACAACATGCCTCCAAGTGTCCTGATGCAGCCTGAGCAGCACCAGCCGGGTTTGTGTCAGAAACCTGCCCCTACCTGGTTGCGTGCTTGCTACCGACGGAAGCAACGTTAACACCTGTGGGTGAGAGCCCCAGCACTGGAGTCAGACTCCCTGCACTCGAATTCCAGCTAGCTACTCACCACCCGTGTGACCTTGGGCATACCATACCATACCCCCACTGAGCCTCAGTTTCCTCATCTATAAAACGGGATAGTAACAATCGCTAACTCGTTGGGTATTGTGAAGATTAAACATGACTATTATGCAAATTGCTTAGAATGAGAAATTAGTAAAATTAGTAAATTTATAGAATGGTAGTTACTGGAACTAGTAAGTGCTCAGTAAACCTCCAGCACTGTCATGATCTTGAATACATCTCTCCATTTCTCAATGCATCCATTTCTCTTTTTTTTTTGGTAGTATAGATAGTTTACAATGTTGTGTCAATTTCTGGTGTACAGCATGATGTTTCAATCATACGTATACATACATATATCTGTTTTCATATTCTTTTTCATCATAGGTTATTATGAGATATTGAATATAGTTCCCTACGCTACACAGAAGAAACCTCTTGTTTATCTATTTTATATACAGTAGTTAGTATCTGCAAATCTCAGACTCCCAATTTATCCTTCCCCTCTCCCTTCCCCCTGGTAACCAAACATTTGTCAATGCATCCATTTCTTAAGCATCACAATGAAGGCTTTGGACCAAGAGAACTCCCAAGTTCCCTTTCAACACGCAAGTCTATGATCAAGTCTGAGGTTAAGAGAAAAATCAGAAACAGGAGAGCGAGCACGAGAGGGAACAAGGCTCTGGTCTCAGACATGATACCCTGTTAGAAGTGAGGCTCCAGGACAGTGCATGACTAAGAGTTCCCCAAGCCCCTTCACTTGGCTTCTGTTCTGACCTCTGGTATCACACCCATGCACCTAACAGGATCCCGACAATCCCCGCCCTTGGCTCCAGATCCAGCGGATTCCACGTTGCCAACTGAAAACTTTGGAGGAAATTCACACAGGCATCCAGACACTGGAACACTTGGCCAAAGCCACCTCTGCTGGCCTCTGGATGTGGTGCTGGCCACCGCTGGAGCCCCAGCCCACGTCCCCGCGCCAATGCCCCGCCCTCCCCTCGACACACGCCCTCTCTGCCCACTCACTTATTCCACACAGATGTCCAAACTCGCACTAGCTCAGCATATGTCCTTACTGCCTCTCAATGGGTTATATGTTTCAAATCATGTTCTAAAACTTAACCACGAGCTTGTTGGCATGAGAGCCGTGCTTGTGTCTCGCCATCAGGCCTGGACTCAAATAAAAATAAATCTGGATTAAAGTCATCACAGGTATGCACCAAAAACAAACTAAACAAACAAGGGGTTGGTTCATTTTAAGAAAGAAAGAAAAGAAAGAAAAGCAAGCAAGCAAGCCTCCCCTCCAAATTAAAAGTTTAGATAGCATTAAAGTTATCACCCTCTGTAGACACATCTTGATTTTTTTATCATGCAACTTTTCATTGTAGGGTGGGAGGAAAGGAGAATGGTGGGCTTCATTCCTTAAGTCTATTTTTCAGTAACTGTCAGAAATCTGACAGTGTACACTGCAAACATTCACAGGCATGATGCACAAAAAGTGGGCGAAACCTGCACATCACTCGTGGTCCACGTGATGTCCTGCAGGACCAATCCACCTCGGAGGACAAGGAGGCCTCCCAGCCGTGGGAGGAGCTAAGCGGAATAAATCAAGACAGCTGAGCCACAGCCCACCTCCCAAGCCAAAGTTCATTTTCTTAGGCACATTCTCACTCCTGGTTCTGATGGAAAATGTTCTTCTTTCCCGTCACTCAGTTTGGAAAAAATTTTTAAATGGTGAGTCATAAGAATTTTGGTCACCACGACATCATAATGGACATTTGATAGACCCAGTAGAGACTTCAATTTCTGACATTTCCCCCCTAAAAGTGGATTGCCTAAAGCAGAAATGACAGCTGTGACACCTCTATCATCCCTTACTTCATCCTCCTTCACCCAGATACTAATCCATCAGTGCCTTCTTTCCCTTGGAGCCGTGACAATTAAGGCCTCAGAATCTCTCTCAACACAGTGCCCCAAGTGGACACCACCCAGCCTCAGTCTAGCACAAACACTGCACTCTGCTCACAATCCTGGGAACAACAGTTCTTTCATCTTTTGAGCTTGCAGGATCTTTTCATGATACATCTGTGTTTTAAAGGAAAATGGACAGACCCCCTCATCAAATAGTAAAGCTGTAATAATCCATAAATCAAACAAAAATAGACACCTGTGTGCTCCGTTTGCCAGCAATTATCCACGATGAGAAAGCAATGCTTCTCAAGTAACGTAAGTAAGTGTTAAAATGCAGAGAAGACCACTGAGGCCATTGTGGCACCTCCCTATTATGTGGGCCAAGACCACATTTTTCCACAAAAAGGGCAGTGCTTATTAATACTATTAATTAACTGGCTGTTCCTTAATTGCCCCAAAGAACAGAAATAAGAGTGCTTTTGGGCAAAGATGACTATGCTAAGAGCCAGAAGAGAAAACTCTGCAAAACTGAAATATGAAAACAGGAATTTCATGAAAATACCTCAAGTTCATTTTCAAAATTCCCCACGACCACAGAAGCAAACCATGGGAACTGCTTTCTTCACAAGCCTCTCTCTAGAAATTGTTTGTGGGAGAAAATCGTGTATGGTATGTCCCTCTCTTAATGCAACTCTCAGATTAGCACAAATCAACCCTAAAGAAGGCAAGTATGGTTCCTTCATAGGTCACTAGTTACATAATCGGAGAAGAATCAGTTCACACCCTAGCATTTTTAACGCAAAAGACTCAAAAACTGAAAAGACAAACATTTTTTTTTTTAATAAGCCAAAGGCTTGGAAATCTATTGTTTAGAACTCCTTTGGTTGTAAGTGACAGAAAACCATCTCAGACTAGTTGGCCTCCTAACTAGATGGTCCAGGGTTGGAGCTGACGACACAGAATTAAGTGGTATCATACAGACACTCCTCACCCACACATCTTCATCTTCTGCTAATGTGCATCCTCTGTTCAGAGAGAGAGAGAGAGAAGTTGCAAAGAGTCACAGAGTTCGACCCACTCTGCCTAGTGAAGGCTCCCCAGCATCTCTGCTTAAATCGCATGCCTGCCCCTTGCCCAATCACATACCCACCTGGACCAACCAGAATAGGGAAAAGGTAGTTCCCCACAGTTAGGAGGAGGACGCTGTCAGCAGCCCAAAAAATGGTGCAGAGATAAGTGCGGACTTGACTTCATTTCCAACATTTGGTTTCTTATACTGGAAGGTCGGTGCATAGGTGCTATTCTCAATTCCAACTTGATAATTTAACAAGAAAGCATAAGAAAGACTGTATCAATCAAGCACTTTGTGGAAATGAGATGGGAAGGGGGTTGAGAAAGAATGGGGGAGAGAAGCTTGGCTGTATTTTAAAAATGGAAATGGTTTCTACGGGCACACATACTTACTCCATCTTTGACAACGTCTTCTTGCCTCCGGTCAGTACAATTTTGGCTTCAGACATTCCTTCATTTATGAGCTTTGGCTGAAAGGGGCTGCTGCTACCTCTTCCCCAAAAGCTGTTTTCTCCTGAGTTTCAGCTGATTTATCCTAAACGGTCCCCCAGGAGCCCTCATTCCCAGCCATGTTTCCCTTTCCATTAGGGAGACTTTTTTTTTTTTCTTTAGGATTTTATGTTCCATCCCCATCCAGCAAGGCTGGCTTCTCGCTTGAGTCTGAAAGGAGTGGGGAAAAAACCCTTCTCTTAGACTCTTACCTGTGTCCCTGAGGCAGGCCTAACCCCAGGAGCATTAGAAACGGGGAGTGAGAGGCCAGGTCCAAAGACAGGTCTCGATAACGGGCCCCCGACACCCTACGTGGGGCGGTCCAGTCCCAGGGCCTGTGGGGTGGGCTTTGTCTGCCTTCCTTCTTCAGCCTTTTTAAACACTTGCTACGTTCTTCACCCCAGCACCTGGGCAACACAGACAATGCTCTTGTGAGAGAAACAGGCAGCGTGCACCCTTGAGCAAGAAGAACAAGAGGCCTTGGCCCCACTGCACTTTGGCACGTGGTGACCCCATCTCATTCAAGCCTATTAAACAGCCTCAGCCATGCCCTTAATCACTGCCCAGATCCACTCGCTACGCAGGCTCTGGCTGGAAAACAGACTGCATCACGCCTGCCAGGGTTCTTCCCAAGCTTCTCACTGTAGACAGGCTGCCGCTGGACAGGCCACGGAGATGGGCAGAGCTCAGATGCCGAACAGAGGGGGTGGCCCAGATGTTGGCCACATCCTGTGGCATCAGTAGAGGACTGACGGATGGGGGACTCACTCAGTCTACGCGTCTCCTACTGCGCCCACCCCTGCTCCCCCAGCCAACACAACGCCTTAAGTGTGGCCACTGCCTGGGCCCAGTCAACCTTTTCGCTCTCCATTCTGAGCCTTTGAATCTCAAAGTCCCACCTTGCAGTCAGGTGACAGAGCCAAGGGCCGGTTCATAGCTGCTCTGGGCCTCTTTCAGGAGAAAATGTATCCTCCAGACTTTCCAGAGAAGTACGTGACACGATCTCCCTGAGGACTTAAAAAGGCCACCTCCAATACAGGAATGAGGCATCTGGACCAAGGGTGGAAAACGGGAAATGACGAAGGTGGGAAGTGAGGAGACCGGGCCAGGTGCTCTGGTGACAGCCCAGGGAGAGGTGTCAGCAGACCGGACCTCAGTGGTGAGGGTGGAGGTAGTAAAAAGTGGTCAGATTCCACAACTCTATTTTGAAGGCTATGTGGAAGGATTAGGACCCCAGAGGATATGCTGGTGGATGGAGTGTGGGGTGTGAGAGAAAAAGGGGAAATCAAAGACGAACGCCAAGACTTGGGGCCCACTCAACTAGTGAACACTGGTGGTCTTTACTGTGACACTGAACACTGAGGGTAACAGGTCTGGTGGGGGGTCAGGGGGTGGAAACAAAGACTGATTCTGTGCATGCTAATTTTCCCACGTCTACTTGGCATCCAAATGGAGGTTGAATTGGGCACTGAGGGAGAGCACGGCCATTTCTGCCCACAGAATCCTGAGCAACTCCACTAACTCTCAGGATTTTCACGTCCTTATGTGCAAAATGGACATAACAAGAGACTTTCCCAGCCAGACCCCTCTAGGGTTCCTCCCTCCTTCATTCCCAAGGATATGCCAAGGGACAATTCTGAAATCCAGGTGTTAAATTATATTAATTGATTAAAAGAGATGAAAATCTGACCTGCAAGCCGTTAACAACTCAATCGGGAGATCACATACCCTACACTGTTGAAAATACCCATTTCCCACAATAAACAATCAAGTCTTAGATTTCCCAATTGGGCACTCTCTTAAAAGATTCAGGCACCCTATAACCGGATTCCTAAGGAACCACTAGTTTAAACAAGATTGGAAAGAGACAGAAACTATCCAAGCCTGACCTTCTGGAACTTCTGTGCAAACCACGCTTACATGTTTATGTGGCGATGAGACAGGCTCCGCTGTGAGCTGGAATGTGTAAGGGGGGTTATCAAGTGAGAAAGCAGATCCGGGGACAAGCTCTCGTGCTAAAACCAAGACGACCTTGGACACTCCGCGGTGACGATGAAGCCGCCCTCGTTCCACACCGAATCAGCTCCTGTCCCTCGCCAGAAATTGGTCTTCTGCTTAATTAACGAAGCACCACAGTAGGAGGGGAGATAGCCACACGCAAAGAAATAAAACCATGGGGCCCCTTGGCTTCAAGAACCTTACGATCTGGAGGGAGAAGCAAGCCCCATACACAGAGTTAACCAGCAAGGCAAGAAACGGCACGCAGGACCGGATCGGCGCCAAATGAACACTTTTGTTTTATTTACTGGAAAGATAAACACAGGCAAATCCATGAGTTGAGCTCTAAGTAGATCCATGTTAATTTAAAACAGGCTCCCATGCTTGGTAAACAGAGCAGGTACTGAAACTAAAACAACTTTCCAGAATATGCACCGATCTCGTCCTGAAGATGCCAAGAATTGTGTAGCCAAGCACACTTTAGGGATTCTCCTGTAGTTTCCCAGCACCCGGAGGAATCAGGAGCCCATCCTAAAGAGACTGACTTTGCACAACCCAGGGTTTCCCTAAACCTATTTCAGGAGGGATCCCTTTTCCTAGTAACCTTACTGACACTCGGGGAGATAAACGTCAGGAAACACTCGCCCGGAGCTGCCAGGGCTGCCTCCCCCAAGCACAGGACACAGCATTTGGAAATGGCCAAAACTGATTGGAGGCTGCCAGCCTCCCCTGCACTCACTGTGAACTGATCTTAAACACAACAACAAATGACATCTTGAAAACTAGGTCCGTTTTCCCAGAAACGTAATCCAGGATCATATTTCTTATTATACACAGCATCACGTAATTATCTTTGCCCAATGATATGCCACTAAAAGAAGAAATACCAAAACTTAAAAAAACTCTACAATTACTTGAGGTTATAAAAGTATTCTTCAAGACCTCTAAAACAGCCCTCAACGTGCGGCACATATTCGGGGGGCTAATAAGTGTATCTAAAGAGTCATGCTGTAAGTGTGTGATGGAGACACGTAATTCTGTACAAGCATGGTAACACCAGCTGACTGTAAAACCTACTCCCCATGTAAGAAGCCATCACTCTTGTTGACCTGTTTTGAAGGTGAAAGGCCTCGGGGAGGAGGCTGAGTTGGATGGGCTGGTTGGGTCTCTTTTCTGGAGCAATGTGGAGTAAGGAAACACCCTTCCAGGAAGCCTGAACTCTCTCTTTCGTTTAATTCCCCAAAGAAAACCAAATCATCCTGCTCACAATAAGCCTAACTTCTCACACACTGCTGACAGTTATAAAAATTGGAACTTAACAGGAAAATATTTGTGGCTGTGGATCAGGAAATGTTTTAAAATGTTGTCCTCTTTTGCTTTTCTTCCTAAGAGTCTCTCCTAAGAAAATAATACAAGCTGGAGGCAGGGGTGCGGAGAGGGAACACAAAGATGTTCGTCATAGGGTCATATAGAGCAGGAGAAACAGAAGGAGATACTCAATACGACCCAGTAGGACTCAGTAAGACCCAACAATATGGCATTAAGTAAACTGGGATATAATATGTACTACCATGTGGTCATTAAAAATCCTTAAGAATTTTAATGCCATGGGAAAGTGCTTATTCACTACTGCCATTTTCATTTTAAATAAATACAAGGCTGGAAATACCGAGGGCTACCATGAGCTCAAGAATGTTAAAAACAAATACAAACATTCATGCACCCAGAGGAAAAAGTCTAGAAGGAAATATACCAAACACACCAAATGACTCGTAATGTAATCTCCGAGTGGCAAGGGCTATTTCCCAAAGTGTCCACAATGAACATAAGTTTTATGAATGAGGAAAGCTACATTTAACAATTAATTTCACTTACTTGGAGGTAGGATTTTTCAATCAAAAATGAGCAATTCCCATCCTTACAAAGTTTAAGATTGGTCACTGAAGATGTGAGTTACAATGGAAGATACTTGAAGAGGACACTTGGTCACGAGGGAATGGTGTACAAAGCTACCTCCTTATCCTCAAGTGAGTTAAGTGGAAGGAAGCCTCAACAGAACTGAATAATGATATGAAAATCAACCTGGGCATTTCAAGGAAAGAGATTTCAGTCCAATACAAAGACAGAACTTTAGGAGCCCACATGGTACCAAAGGAAATGGTCTGCATCAGGAGACAGAGAGATGCCCATCTCTGTGTTCAAAAACAGTATGGCCAACAGAGGACTTCTGAATGGTGATTAAACAACGCAAGGGGCAGCACTGGGTGACACGACATGTGACTTGAAGGCTGTGAAACTTTCTGTGACTGCGTATCCGAAGAGGATACAGCTGAGCTTACACAATCCTCAGTAGAATGTTTTCCATCGCCACAGTGGTCAGCTGCCACACTATGAGCCCAAGCCTCAAAACTTCACAGCTCCTCACTGTAGAGTATTTTCTGGAAGGAGAGAAGCAGCCTGGACTTGCAACCGTACACTATGATGGCCCACCTTGGGGATTAGTTACTCCACTCTCTCCCTTCAAAGCATGACTCATTTCATCTACCACCTCTTCCCTGAAAAAAAAGGTAACTTGGCTGCCTGATTCTCAACACTGGATACTGAGAGCTCTCCTTATAAAAATACTACTATTTGTGCAGTGTTCACAGGCTTGCTTTACAGCCTTAGACAAAATATATGCCCTTAACTGCAGTTCTGTCTGTGAAATGGGAAAGTTCTGACTCAGCCACTGAGCTAGGACACACGTGCCAAGTATTCTAGAAAGTCTGGTTGAGTCACAGATGGAATAAAAAGAAAAGCCAAGAGGAAAGTGTACATGCAGTGAAGGAAGTGGAGACAGCGCACAGGGAAACGCTTTCAGGAAATTAGCACAGGTTCGCACCCTCACATCACCCCAAGTTCACCTGCCTGCGCCAACAGCCTCCGCAGTCCCTTCCCACAATGTGTCAGTGCATCCTCGGCCCTAGCCACGCCCAGAAACCAAATCCCTAGCCAACCTCACGTCCCACTCTCCAGTGAAGCCAGCGGGTCACTCTGAGCCATACCCACCCTGTCCAGCTGCGGCTGGGGGCTCCACCTGGCGCTCTCCGGGCAGCCCTCTGCACGCTGCAGTGCGCCCCATTTGCCTTTCTCCTCCTCTGAAAACTTCAAGGTCGGTAGAGGTAAGAGGATGGTGTGCTCTGGGGCTGGACTGCTTTGTGTCACATCCTGACTCCCACAGTTGGGCAAATACCTCACCTCCCTGGGCTGAATTCCCCCTCCGTAAAGTGGGGGTAATAAAACATCTGAAAAGCACCTAGAGCGATGCCCGGCACAAAGGAACTGTCACAGGGTTATATGTTATTATTCTTTTTATCACTCATTCCCCACTCTGCTTTCTCTCTGCATCTAGAATACTTTTTCCCACATGGTAAGCAATCACTAAATATTTGCAAGATCAATGACTGTGAATCAATGATCGAATCAATGGTCAACATGAGAATAAGAGAAAGACCAATTTAAAGAAAGGGAGAATTTGCCACCCTTCTATGAACATATTCTAAATAAATGGAAATCTAAATGTATTAGATAATCAACATTACTCTTAAGTTTGGATTGTTCCCATTTCCTATTGCCACGTTGCTTTGTGCGGTCAGGAAACCTAGTATCTTAACCTCTCTACAAGGACAACTCATTCAACTATACTTCAATTAAAAAAAAGACAACTCTTAAACTGAGTAGATATTTTTCCAAAGAACATGCATGAAATATACCAAAAGGACATGAAAAGATGCTCAACATTACTAATCATCAGGGAAACGCAAATCAAAACCAAAAAAGTTATCACCTCACACCTGTTAGAATGGCTATCATCAAAAGACGAGATAACAAGTGTCGGTGAAGACGTGGAGAAAAGGGAATGCTGGGCAGTGTTGGTGGGAATGTAAATTGGTGCAGCTACTGTGGAAAACAGCATGGAAGTGCCTCAAAGTTAAAAACAGAACTACCATACGATCCAGCAAACCTACTTCCAGGTACATATCTGAAAGAAACAAAAATAGGACCTTGAGGAGATATCTCCCATGTTCACTGCAACATTATTCATGATAGTCAAGATATGGAAACGACCTAAGTGCCCATCAACAGATAAATGGATAAAGAAAATGTGTTACATATACAGAGTGGAGTATTATTCAGCCATGAGAAAGAAGGAAATCCTGCCATTTATGACCACACGGATGGACCTTGAAGTCATTCTGCTAAGTGAAATAAGTCAGGCAGAGAAAGTAAACACTGCATGGTATCACTTAAATGTGGAATCTAGAAAAGCCAGACTCACAGAAACAGAGTTCAGTGGTGGTTACCAGGGACCCAGGAGTGAGGGAAGTGGGGAGATGTTGGGCAAAAGGAACAAACTTCCAGTTAAAAAGTGAGTAAGTTCTGGGAATCTAATGTACAGCATGGTGATTATAATTAACAATACTGCATTCTATACTTGAAAGGTGCTAAGATAGTAGATCTTAAATAATCTCACCACATGGAAGAAATAGTAACTATGTAATGAGATGGGGCTTTAGCTAACACTATGGCGGTAAACATTTTGTAATACAGAAGTGCATCAAATTAACACACTGTACACCTTAAATTTACACAATGCTAAATGTCAATTACATCTCAATAAACCAGAAATTAAAAAATAAAAATTTAAAAATAAAAGACAACTTTTCCAGTCCAAACCTTCTCCCTTCCAATACTCCCCATTCAGCGAATGGCATCTCCATCCACCTACCTTTGACTCTCCTTTCTCCCTCAGTGCCAATGTCTTATCCATCCAAGCTCTGCTGATGGTCCCTCCAAATCTGTCCATTTCACCATCCTCACTGCCATCAGCTTAACACAAGCCAGACCCCTCAAGGATTCTCCACAGTGGTTAGGATTAGATGCCAAGGCCTCAGCTTATCCTGCCCAGGCCCCTATCCCTGTGCCCCCACCACCAGGAGCCATCATAGCTGGCCTTCTGCTTCTCTGATAGCTGAGCTCTTTTTCCTTTAGGACCTTCATGTCTGTTTTTCCTTCTGCCTGAAATGTTCTCCCACCTTCCATCCCTTCACCTGGCCAACTCTTAACTTATCCTTCAAATCTCATTTTAAATGCCACCTCCTCAGAGGACAGTCTCAGCCCATAATCCTCACCCACTTCTTGGTAGAATCCCATCTCCCTGAGATGGGCCTAGTACTCCCTCTGGCACCTGTAATAAAGCCTCTTACACAGGGAGGGGCTGTGATGGTTTTGCTGGACCTTAGCATCTAGCAGATTCTCTCCCCTAACACCACCTGCCATCGAGCATCCGGCAGAAGAGAAAGAACACAGCCCAAGTCAAATCACACCTCAAAACAACCACATGTATTTAATAACCAAGAGGATGCTTCCAGAGCCGAGTCAATCCTCCCCGAAACCCTTCAAAAACAAGAGGACACTCTCAAAGCAGTCAACCCTCCCTACCCCATCCCCAAACTCTTCAGAAATAACAAGGAAAATGTTCACCATGCCCTTTGAGCTCACTTGAAAACGCTCAACTCACACAGCCGACACCCCGTCTGAAGTCCTACCATAGGGCTCTATTTCCTAAGAGCCTTCCAGCCTCTTGCAGCATTTAAGCAATAACAACAACCAAGAAAAGAGGACACACTCCTGTCTGGCGGGCTTCGCTCCTCAGGATTCAGGCTTTCTCATCCCACACCCCCACGCTCATTACACAACCAAACACACAAGATCGAGAATTGCTCGACATCAACCCCAAGGTAAAACTCCACATCGACTTCAAAAGGAGACCCCCAAGACAAAATGGAAGGAACTTTTGAAGTCTTTGGCCATTTTGTAAGATACATACTATACCAAAATACCACCATCTGGGGTACTGAATCTTTCTTTGCTGGGTACAAAGGAAGTTCAATGAAAGTCTTTGTGCAGCCAAGGCACCAGGGGGTGGTGTCCAGGGAGGCAGGTGGGCCAAGGCTGAAACACCACACTTAGCACAACCCAGCTGCCTGACACTCATTCTGAAAGAGGAGGGAAGAAAAGCCAAGAATTAAAAATATAAATTTAAAAACACTACAGCGAAAGAAATATAAGCGAGTGCTCTGAATTAGAGTGTGGACTGGGGAGACAGGGGAGGGGAATATTCCGGGATTTGTGACATGAAAGACCATGAACTTCTGGAGAAATAAAGGGAAAGCGAAGTGCAGGAAGAGACAGCAAGAGACGGATCTGTTGTATAAATTCCTACTTTTTGGCTAGCGAAAAGAAAACTTTTTTAGTTATCATCCTTAGGGAATAATTTCCTCTCTCTTCTGAGCACAGATTAGGAGCCACTGGATCATAATAAACAAGATGCTCTGTCAGTTACTGGAAGTAAAACTTGCGGGGCTTGCTTCTTAATACATCATTCAATCAACTGAACTCCACTTGTTAAGAACATTTATTCTACATATCCTTTTTTTTTGTTGTTTTTTAACAGTGTGGTAACCCACATACCCCAGGAGAAAAAAAGTCCAATCAGATTAAAATACACCAACAAAATGCTTTAAATTCCCATCTGAAAATTGTACCCCACATGGGTACCAGGGAAAATGATTTTCTTAGCAACCTGCGACAGCTATACCTTCTAATGATTACTAACAAATGCTGAACACTTCTCTAGTTTCGAAAATCAAACATTAGACGTAATTATGAAACAGCCTGGCCGAGAAATTAAAATAAATCCAAATTTCGGAGAAATTAGGAAGCAATCCTCAGACAATTATTTTGAAACAGGTCTGATGAAATAACTGCGATGTGACAACGTTTTATCCAAAAAAAAAAAAAAAAAAAAAAAAGAGAGAGAGAGAGAAAGGGAGGAAGAGCCCAGTGACTGGAGGGAAGTCAGCGCTTCATCAGTGACTCTGAAGGAGACCCGGAGTCTGGGGGCCGGTGTGGAGCTGTCCCAAGACCCGAGTGGTACTTCAACCAGCATCCAGAAGGTTCCCAAATGAATACAGATACACTATTCCTGCCAAGCTGGTTTCAGTTGTCATGTTGCCCTATGTCCAGTGAAAAGGGAATCATAAATTTATATTCTCAAGGTCTATGACTCCTCAGTCCCCCAAAACTCAACGTGACCTGGAGGTCAACAACCTCCAGACTTTTTTCCGCCCTACTTTCCCATTCTCCTTCTACTGACTCCCTTCCCACCCCCCCACACCCGCCCCTCACCCGTGGTGCCAGGTGGAGATTACAGAAATGCACAATTACAAGGCTGACTCATATAACCAAAGACACCATCCAGCTGCCACATGCATTAAGTATTTCATGAATCTGGTTTCCTTTTTGCTCAAGCTTATGACTTTTCTCCTCTCTCCAGCTCCCAGAGTCCGCCCTCCACCACCAACCCTTAACCTCTGTGCAATGCCACTCCCCAGGTCCCCAGAAGCACAGCAGAGAGTACAGGAGACCGGATTACAGTTGCTGGCTGTGGCTCCTACAGACAAGGGTCTCCATCTGAAGGGCGGTGTGGGCTGGAGAGGTTGCTATGGTAAACACGCTTCCAGTAAACAGCGGAGGAAAGGAACGCAAGTCCCTTCACTGCTCTCCTCGCCAAAATCCACACTGGCTCTGGAAAAAATGCTCTACCAACTCCTTGGATTGTTAATTTATACACATGAAAACAAAGTGCTTAAGGCCTAAGTTGTGGCATCTGCTCTTAGGGGATTTGGGGGTTGGGGGGACAGAGGCAGGGAGGCCGATCGTCTCCCTCTCTCAGTGGACGGACCCAGCCTTGCACAGGGGTGACCCGTGGACCTCCAGGCCACACCCCCAAGGAGCTGCGTCCACTCTTAACTGCTTCTAAGAATTACGTCTTATCTCCAGACTCAGAGAGAGAAAAAGCCTCCAAGAGATTTTTAAAGACAGTGTCCCTATCCTGTACCTACCAGCAATTCCTGCCAAGCGTTTCCAAAAGCATAGAAATAAATTTCAAAGCCTAGACCCCCATTGGGAAATTCAAGGAGGCAGGAAAAGTGAAAGAGACTGGCTTCCTCATTGTACCACCCAGGACTTGTAAAAAAAAAAAAAAAAAAAAAAAAAAAAAATCTGTGTATTTCCTGGGAGAAACCTGCATCGGAACCCCAAGCCAACAGCTTTTCACCTATGACGCTGCCCCAGTGATGAGCCAATTTAAAGTAAGCGAAACAGAACCAGCCATGGAAAGTTTCTTTCAACTCCCTTAGGAGAGAACAGTCCACAAGAACCCAGAAAGGGAGCCGAGAACTGGGCCCAGTTCCCGACCCAGTCGCTAGCTCAGCGTGTGACATTGGGCAATTCACTTAAGGCATCTCTGGACCTGTTTCCTTTCCTGAGAGTAGGCTGGGCCTAGCTGATCTAAGTTACTTCCAGCCGTGAAATCTCGACATTAAAAGAGCGTGTGTGATTGTGAGCATCCATTTTATTGTGGGGTTGGAGGAAGGAGGAAGCTTCTGGAAAATGTTAACCTTCTTTCTGTGTGCCTCATTTATACCATAAGAATTCTTTTCACAAACAATGACTCAAAGATATGATGTTATGCAAATAAATTATTTTGTGACATATACGGACACATACATCTATATTTAGTATTCACAGAACAGAGGCAAAATTCATTAAATAATATATACTCAATTATAGCAAGCTACAAAATAAGGCGGCAGTTAGCCTGAAATTTGACACAATGTATCTTAAGATTTTCCACTCAAGAAAATTATTTTGCCATTTTTAGAAATTACAAATAACACAGAGGCAAAATATATTAATGGATAACATTTTGTGATACTTAAATAAAAAATACATGAATCGTTTTGTGCTTTGCATAATTCTACCTGTCATGGATTCATTATAATACATCTTCCATTAATTATTTAAAAAGTATAAAGTCCAGCTCATGATATAAATATATAGAAGAGAATATTCTAATAAGGCTGAGCTATCTTCTCAAGTTTAATTTATAAATTCCACTTTCAGAGCCTACACAATCCCAAGAAAGTGCATTAAAAATATATGTAGACACACTTTGTGATGTAGTCCCTAAGTACTACAAATGTTTCCTATAGTAAACCCACACGCTCTCAAAGCCATCGATGTACAGATTAAATTTAATCTAAGCCTTTCCAAATTCACTGGTGCTCAGAGTTTACAACCAATCAGCCCAGATGAAATGTTTCTGATTAGTGTAGATTTTTACTTTCCAACAATTAGAATAAATTGTGGGGTAAGGGGATGGGGCAGGGGGAGTAAGATTGGAAAGTCTCAAATCCAGGGCTTCCCTTTTGAGGTTTTTAATTCTCTCCTCTGTAACTCACCTCCCCTAAATGACTTTTTCAGGGAAGATTTTGGGTATATATATATATATTTTAATTGCTTTAATACCATTTCCAGTCTTCCCCACACCATGGTGATGGTAACCTAGTAACTAGAACCCACAAAGCTAGATTCTAACCCAATACTAGTAGAAAAGGGTGGTGGGAACATTTCCAGGTAGGTAGCAATCATTAAGGTCCAATAGCAGAAAATAAGTACCTTCTAGATATAAACCATAACCAAGAATATGCCAAAAAAAAAAAAAAAAACCCAACTATTTTTAAAGAAAGAAAAGCTGATAAGCAAGGCCTGTTTTATCAACAGAAGAGCATTTTGTCACATACATCCCCGCCTCCCCAAGAAAGGAAGCAAATGCCTCTGAAGGTCACTTACAACAATGTGTGCTGGCGACGGAGAGCGGGCATCCTTGAGGGCTTGTCTGCTCTGGAGGGTCCCCGCCTGAACGTCCAGCAGTGGCCATTTCATCTGAAGATACTGCAGGGAGCAAGCAAAGTGAACATGAAAAATGAATTAAGAAACAAAATGCAAACGGCTGCCCCGAGAGGTAACTCTTGGGGTACATGACATGATCAAAAACTGCGAAACTTAAAAGGGTGCAAATAACAACACCAAAAAACTTGAAAGCATGCAAATAACAGCTACATCGACAGAAGAATCATGCAGCACGGACAGGTTCTTCCTCAGAGCTCACGTTCGACAGGTACACATATAGAACATCAATGTTATCAGCAACTATAGTTTCGTCTTTGCAGACAAACTATAGAGTGGCCTCAGATAAAGTGTTGTCATCGCTGCATTTAGAGGAGAGCCGCGGCAGGGGGTGGGGAGGAAGACTGAAGAAGGGAGGGGACACAGATCTCTTCGGAAGGAAGACAGCAAACGCAGTCTCAAGCCAGAGGTGTCCCGGGAGACCTGCAATTCCCAATCTGCTCTCTCAGCGACCTTCATTTCTAAAATGCCAGCACCCTTCACTTTCAAGAAAGCTAAGAACATACAAGCAGCTGTCCTTTAGTAGAAGCTACCTGAGTAAGGTGAGGATGGAATTCCTCGTCCAACCCCAAAATATCTCCTGGGTAACAGACACGCAGACAGGGCAATTTATACGTGCAGCTCAAAAGGCCAAAGAAATTCTTAAACACACACAGGTTTACCACCTGTGTGAGAAAAGCAAAGGTATATGCCAACTGGATGTATCTCTGCGCACAAGGGACATGGAACTACTTCTGTGCGAGGTGATACCTCGGCTCTCAGAGGGATGTGAACAATCAGCTGACCCAGCTCCTTATTGTGAAGATTAGGGAAACTGAGGGGAGGTGACTTGTCCAGTCACAGAGGGATTTAGCTCATGTATAAGCAACCTCCAGGTATTTGACTTTTGTCAGTGACATTACACCAGTTTCACTTCGCAACCAAACAAAACTTAGACACAATGCTAAGATTTTAACAAGGACCTCAGTCCTAGCCTTTGTGCCTCCGAAGGCCAACTGATGAAGGAGCCATGTTGAACTTTCTAGAGGCTAGTTTTATTCTACAGAAAACTTTACTTGAGGAACACTGAGGAAAGCTTGCCTCGTGCACACCCTTCTTGCCAAGCATCCTGGAGAGACCAAGACGGCCCCCGTCAGAGAGCTCAGGCACACGTGAGGGAACCAATTCATGGCAGACACGTCACGAGACAACGTGGTGAGGCTCTGACAGAGACTCGGGGAGTTGGGCCCAGCGACCGCCTGAGAGAAGGTGGCACTTCTGAGAAAAGAGATTTAGGGAAGGCTGCAGGGTATGTCTTGTTAAGTCAGAAAGGTTCGGACAGAAAGAAAAAGGACAGCCAAGGGCAGTCCAAAGAAGGGAGGGTTTGCTCAAATCCCCAGTGAGGTGGAAGAGCCAAACCATCCGCAAGCTCTTCCATAGGTTCCTCAAAGAGACACAACCATTCCAGCAGATTAAACCCAAACTCGGTTACATCTAACGCTGAAAGACCCTAGCCCATGAACTACCTGCCAAACTGCACAGTCGTCTTTCCAACCTAGATCTGCACAGGGTTGGATGGCTTCTGCCACTTCATAACTTTGACCTAGAAGCCGCCTGTGGTGAGGAAACCTGGTTCCTGGTTCTGGTCACTCACCACAGGACCTTCCACGGGGCTGTCCCAGCTGTGACGGGGGTGCCCCCAAGTACCAAAGCATTTCTAGGATTCTGGGCCACCACACAGGAGATGTCAGCAGGGACCTCCACCCCGCAAGTCACCCTTATAATCAAACATTTGTTCAGGGACATCATCATCCCAAACTAAGAGTTGCTGAGGTAAACGTTTCCACGGTCTCCCTCAGCCCCACAACCCAAGCCAGTGGGCCGTGGGAATCTATTCGCCTTGTCTCACCCCGACTTTTTCCCATCCTCACCTACCACATAAATACACGTGTCTCACTGGTCAAAACCCCTCAATAGAGTCATTTCCTTGAGGCCAAGCAAAATGTACCCCCCGCCACCTCTTCATCACACAAAAACCTGCAAAGAAAAACGCCCAGCTGAGTCGCCACACACCCACACCCACACCTCCCTTCTGCCCTCAGTGATGAGGGTGAGATTCAAGGACAAGTTTTCGTCTTTGGCCATCTGCAGAACAGATTTGATTGTATCCAAATACCAGCTCCCCAGAATGAGGAAATTCAGGCTTTGTTTAAGGTGACGAGCCTGCCCCCAGGACCCCACCCAAGAATTATCATACCCATAATGCCATATTAATGCGCAGACTTGTAATTCTTACTTTACGTAAAAGCTTCATTGTGTGCCACATCCAATCTCCGCGGGCTACCTGCACCACATATTTTTATGAGCCTACATTTCAGCGCTCCGAGCCTCCAATACACATAATTTTCAATTATGTTAGGGCAGCCCAGGATCACTGCCTATATAACATTACTGGTTGGAGGAAATGAGACTCGGCCTTGCTGCCCAGAGAGAGCTAACCAAATCCAGATGGTGGCGAAGACGGCCCCAGCCCCGCCGACTCGCAGGGACGCCGCGGTGACAGCCCCAACCTCTCCGTCCCCCCTGCAACTTGATCCCACAGAACTGGCTGGGTCCCTGCAAATCTGTGCCCATCCCTGGGGCCTTTACTGGCACTCAGGCTGACGAGGTTCCTTTTGGGGGAAATACATATTATGTCAGGATTTTTTAAAGGAAGTTATTAACCTCCTCCAAAAGTGATGGGTTTCCCAGGTTCCTTCATCTTCTACAATTGGTCCTTATTAATAGGGAAAATAAATAAATAAATAAAGGGGAAAAAGAGGAAATTAGGCACCATTATAGCCTAGAGGAAAATCTTTTCCTTCCTGGAGACATTAAGCAGCAGGAAATTCTACTCTGTCGGGTCCTAAAGGAAGACCTGAAGCAGGAGGCATCTCGGATTTACAGAAGGGCTGGATCGCCACGCCACATTCTCCCCACGGCTCGACTTCGGTTTTTATATCCTTTTGGGGAAGAAAAAAAAAATTCCCACCATCCTGCTATAAAAACAACACTGGGCTCCAGGCTCCCTTCCTTTTAGGCCGCTCAACGTGGAAATTATGAATTGCCTACAAAAACATTCAACTTTTCAACAAACTGCAATCAAATGGGGCTGTGGGAATTCCTGCATTGAAAACTGTTGGAAATGGAGTCTGCACGACTTTCATTTTGCCATGAATAAATTCAGTCAATCAATCAGTCAATCAATCAGGTCATCCTGGCTTAAGCGTTTCATCCTTTGTTTAATACTAATGTTCTGCTCATGGCCCAGGAAATCCAAATCCCCTCCAAATCATATTTTATGATACATCTCAGAGAGCCAAAGTTAAGCTGTGGACCTGTGAGCAGTCTTGAATATACAGACACCACCAAGCGCCTGAAAGGAAGGTTTAAAGGCCTACTGAATTGTCAGCAATGGTTTAAAAAAAAAAAAAGGTATGCAGCTCTCATGTCTCCTCCTCCACCTCCCCCAGTAAAAAAGGAAAAAGAAAGACAAATGGGGAGAGTCTCCCAAATCAGAAGCCCCCTCCAAGATCTAACTTTCTGGTGACCAGCAGCTACTCAAATGGGCCTGGTCAGACCTGCTCCCACAAAGGCATCTCGGTCCACGTGAGTCCCGCTTCAGTGGCAAGGATGCTCAGAGAAGCTGCCACCTTCGGGCTGAGGGGCTCTCTGTACAGATATATTATCTAAACACACAGGACAACTCAAAGGACAAGGATGATGATGATCCTGATGAAGTTTGCTGGGAAACCCCCACATCCTTGATGAAACGCATGAGCAGCTTCCAGGTACTTGCTCTCATTCACCCCATTCCACCGATGGGTGGGCATGTGGAGTGAAGCCCTTTATTTGTTCCGGGCAGGGTTGGCAAACTTTTTCTGTAAGGGGCCTGACAATAAATATCTTAGGTTTTCCAGCCCACACCGTCTCCATCCTAACTACTCGACTCTGCTGTCATAACACAAAAGCCCCGACAGGCAGTGCACGCGTGCACTGTGTGTCATGACTGTGTTCCAATAAAACTTTATTGAGGGATGCCGAAATCTGAATGTCACATGATTTCCCTGGGTCAGGAAATAGTATTCTCCTCTTGATTTTTTTCACTCATTTAGAAATAATGAAAACCGTTCTCAGCTCACGGACTGTACAAAACTGGGGTCAGATGGGACAGCTCTGGCCCATGAGCCACAGTTTGCCATCCCGACTGTAGAGAATGAATGTGGAGACACCTGAATCATGTCAAACATTCCTTTATGGGGCCTTAAATCCAGACAGCCACACGCCATCACATAGGAAAGTGTGTTTGGTGGCCCAAAAGCAACATTTTGGATGAAATCGTCCCTGACAGACTCAAATTTGGGGAAAACGCTTGGAAAAGAATCTGAGCTCTCTGGCTGTGACTCCCAGTCACAAGGTCTAACCACTAGACCACAACCGCAATTGAAATAACCATCCCTCCTTCCGAAATGGAAGTTTGAAGATTCCTGAGCAATTCTGACTGGAAAAAGTTCACGTGTCCAGAAGTTCTCACCCACTTCCCAGGAGACGCTGGCAACATGTTACGTGTCCACGAGTCACCACACGATAGCATCAGGCAGACGTTCCGCAGGTCCGGGGTGACGTGCCCTGAGTGCTCTGGGGTCAACTTTCCAGGTTCAGAAGTGCCTCTCTTCCAGAACTTGCACACATCACAAGGCTGGAATTAGGCTCACGTGTGCCAACTCTGCCACCAACAGATGGCATTAGCCACAGGCTCAGGCCAAATGCAGCGTTCAGGGCGGGAGAGGGGGCACCGTGAGGCCTGAACAGACTGTTCAACAGAGATGAAACCAGTCTCTTCAGGAAAACGGTCCCATAGAAAGCACACCACTCAGAACAGGGCTGATTCTAAAATTCTGAACGCCTTACTACCCTCCCCTGCCTAGTAGTTAGGTATTATTTACCTAAACACAAAAACAGCCTCAACAAAACAGCCTCTTCATGCCAAGCAATTTCTCAGTAGGGGTGCTTTTTCCTAGGAAAATCCATTTTAGAAGAATCCAAATTAACTGGAAACCATCCTCATGATAGATTTGGACTGCTAAGTCCTCCAAACTTACCAGAGCCAGAAAGCTGTGCACACTCTGTTTCTTATAAACTGGAAAGTAAACACTCCACCTCAACACCCTGCACTGAGAGAACTGCCAGCCATGGCCCATCACGTCCAAATTCACTCATCCTTCCTCCCCCTGCAAGGTGACTTGCTCCCACTCTCCCCCGGTAGGCCCATGGTAGACCAGGCCAACTCTACCACAAATGTGCAACCAGAGAAGGGGTAACGCCATGATTATACCCACAGCACTGAACGTTACCAAAGAAAAGGCTACCAGAAGCCACTCATCCTAAGCAGAAAATAGGAAAACTTCAGGAGCTCACACTGTGAGGCTCACCCTGAAAACACATCGACACACTTGGGTCTGTTAAAAAACAGGCTTAAACTATGTTCAATATCTTGTGATAACCTTTCATGGGAAAAAAATATGAAAATGAATATATGTAGGTATATGCATGGCTGGGATATTGCGCTGTACACTAGAGACAGATACATTGTAATTGACTGTACTTCAAAAAATAAAAAAAGAAAGAAAAAAGAACAAGCTTGGCTGTTGCTTTCTGAACCTGCTTTGTTTCTTAGAACTGGAAGGTGGAAAATCCAGCCCATCTTCTATAAATAAGTAATTCTGCCCTGGGATCATGGAACCCCAAATTATCTAGCATGGTTCAAGTATAAGAAGTTGTGATTAATTTAATACTCTAGCCTACCCTCTGAATCACAGAAGTGCCAACGGGTTTCTAAAAGTTAGCAGTAATCACATGTACCTAATGGGAAAATACATGAAACTATCTTGGAAGGCTTCAGAATCTTGCAGGAACCTCAGGGGCCACCATTACAAAACTGGTTTGATCAATTTTCTGGCAGATGCAGAGGGTATAGGAGATTTGGCTGCTTCGTCCCAGGTTAAAACATAGTCCAGGAATTTCTTCTTTTGAAAATCCACAGAGACTCTAACACAGAGGTTCTATTTAAAGAGTCATTATTTGCCTATAAAACATGACTGCACAGAAGAAGAAAATTCAGGAAGGTGATTTCTGCTGGTTGGGATCTAGCATAAATGAGTATCTACTATAGTTACCTAGAAAGAGAAAACCAAACACCTCAGAAGGCTGGATATATTCTGAACGCAGAGAACGAAAAAAGCTACAGATAAAGTTTAACAGGATATTAGGACTGACACTTTTCTTTCTCTTTCTCTCTCTTTCTGTGTGTGTGTGTGTGTGTGTGTGTTTTCTCTTTTGGATGGGGGATTGAGTTTATTTATTTATTTTAATGGGGGTACTGGGAATTGAACCCAGGACCTGGTGCATGCTGAGCATGCGCTCTACCACTTGAGCTATACCCTCCCCCCATCTCTCTCTCTCTCTTTTAATGAAACCAAACGCAGTAGAAACCTGGAACTGTTTGTTTCCCTTGAAGTCCCTATCTCATTTCTCAACGTAAAAGGAATATGGGGGAAAGGGCCAACGGGCGGGAAGGGGAGGGGTAACCAAGGTATCTGTGCAAAACAACAATTTAACAGCCTTTTTTAATCCTCTCTCTCTCTATGAATTTGGTTATTATAAGATTTTTAAACACAGTCTTTACAGTTATCCCTTTTCTTCCTAATCATAACAACTAAAGAGTCCTAACAGTACCACTTCACATTTAGAAAGTATTCAGAGTTCATAACCACATTCACAGCAATCCTATGACATAAATGTCAGAAAGCTACAACTAGCATTTTACCAAGGAGGAAACTAAGGCCAGCGGGGCAGCCCCAGCCAGCCCGCGGTCCCTGGGTCAGCCAGCAGGGCTCCAGGCCACCAGGGTGCTTCTCCTGTGTCCTGACTTACCTTTCAACGATGCCCCTCTGCCTTCCTTGAGTTCCTTATCAACTAACTGAGGCATCCTTGCTGGAACTCTCACCAGGGATCAGTGTCTCAAAGGGCACAGCTAAGGGAACGTCTCACATTGTCCCCAAAGGAATAAACGATCCTTCTCCGCCATTTACTATCTCTCTTCTCCCCCTAAGTTTCTGGGCAAACACTAAACTATCTTCCTCCGAGGGCATCAGAAAATTATTTCCATCAGAGCTCCAGAGGCCACTGGTACTAAGGGAAAAACAAAGCAAAAGAAGCAAGTAACAAAGAAACAAACAAAATCCAATAACCGAAACTTCAGATTCACCGTTTCCTTTACCTCGCCAACCATTCAATAGCCCTGTCCCTGAGACATTTTGGCATATGGTAGAGCAGCTCATAGACGTACAAGCTGGATAGGATTGGCCCTTCCTCTCAAACCCAGATGAGCTCCTCTGGGCTGGAGCGAGGCCTCCCTTTCTCTCTCCCAAAAAAGTTACTCTTAAAATTATGACTCTGTGCTCCCAGGAGTAGCACAAAAGGGAGAAAGAGTCTGGAAACCTATTTTCCAGGCCCAGCTCTGCCATTAGCTGGGCAATCACTTCACTTCTTCCCTGGGCAACCTCTTTCCCACTCGGGGCTTAAGTCTACACAGCAGGAAATTAGGGGAACATGATCTCAAGAATCCCTTTCAACTCTAGCATGGATTCCTGCAGCATTTACAAAGCGTATGCTCAGAGTCCAGTGTAGACGAGATATCCTGAGAAAAGTCACCTATGAACCAGTCGATACGACAAGCAGCTTACGAGTGGTACCAGGACTAACATGAGAAAGATAAGTGGAAACAGTACGAAGAAAGATTTAGTTCATGACGGTGACATGGTCCCCCAGTTCCCAAACCTCTCTGGTTTATTGACAGAGACTTTTCCCCTGATCCACTCTAGACCTGCTTCACAAACTATCCGGGAGGGGGGCCAGGGGTCTGTATCTTCCTTTCCCCAATTTGCCAGGTGATGCTGATGATCAGACATTAGCAAAAATTATCAGTTATAGGGCAGTGTCAAAGGGCACGTTGTGTATGTGCCGAGTCCCCCTTACTTTCTCAAAGGCTCTTTTAAACTTCTAAACTGGTTGTCACTGCATCCTTTTTTCAAAGGGGTCAAGGCAGATAATCTCCAAATCCATGTTAGAAGAGAATAAAGTGAGGCAGAGAGAAAGTAAGTGACTTAGCCACGCAGTTACAAGGGATTCTGGACCAGAGACAGTTCTGGCATTTTCAGCCCAGAACTCTTAAAATCTCCCAAATGAGACTGAGTACAGTGGGCAGTGAGTACCCCCAGGCGAGGCCAGAAAAGCTGCAAGAGGGCAAAAGAAAGGGTGCAGCCCCCACCTCACGTAGGGAGCCAGCCTCAGAGACAGGGCGTTCCTCGGTCCTGACACCCAGACCAGGACCAGCCATGGCATAGTCTTTGGGCAGCGTCAAGACTGAGGTCCCCAGAGAAGGGTTGTGGATTCCAAGCAAATGTCAGCCCTGCTTTAAGCATCCCAGTCCCTGAGCCACAGTCAAGAGGACAAGAAGCCACTGGAAGAGGTGACAGCTGGAGCCCTCGCCCTCCCGTCTGGCTCAGACAGGTCACCCCGTCTTCAGCCTCCAGACAGGGCAGCCCCAGCTCACCCCATGGCTCCTCCACACCCCCTCAAACCTCACATTAAGAGACAAACCAGAGACAACCTATCTTTAGGGAGAAAAACACTTAACAATCTTTTCATTTTCAAATCAACCTCGTGGTCACCATGTTTTTTATTACTGCTTCTTATCAAAAGGCCAAGTGTAGTCCAGTGAACTGGAATGTTTTAGCTACGGCCTGCTCCTCTATAAGCATGCTGAGGTGGAAAACGGGCACCTCAAGACTAGGAAAGTAAGTTGGAAGACATGGAGCAGCTGGGGGACCGAGTGTGGACAGCAAGGGCGCCCAGAACACAGAGCACCCGTGAGAGAAGAGTGCACCCAGTCTCCGCTGCCAAACGGACCAGTAAAACAATGGCACATCCATACAATGGAATATGACTTGGCAATAAAAACTAACGAATTCTGACCCACGCTATACAACATGCAGGACCTTGAAATCATGCTAACTTGGGGGAGGGTGTAGCTCAGTAGTAGAATGTGTGCTTAGCATGGTGAGGTCCCGGGTTCAATCCCCATGCCTCCATTTAAATAAATAGATAAATAAACCTAATTACCACCACCCCCCCAAAAAAAACCAAGAGAGAAAAGAAATCATGCTAACTTAAAGATAGCAGACCAAAAAAAAGGCACATATTATATGATTCTTGCTTCAGGAAATACCCAGAATAGGCAAATCTATCAGGAAGGAGTAAATTAGGGACTGTTGGGCGCTGGAGGGAACGGGGATTAGGGGGTGACTGCTAGTGGGTACAAGGTTTCTTTTTGGGGTGATGGAAATGTTCTGGAAATAGATAGTGATGATGTCTGCACAACCTTGTGAATCTACTAAAACCCACTGAACTGTATACTTTGCATGAGTAAGTTTTACAGTATGTGAATTAGATCTCAATTTTTTTAATGAATTACAAAAAAAAAAAAAAAAGAAAGAATGCACCAAGTCACTTGATGGTTTTCACACTCCTGTCTGAGACAAGCTGGGTAGGGGAGAACAGACTTGCTCTCGTATGCACAGACTCCGTCCATAAGACCTAGAAAGAGCCAGAGAACAGGTGAACCGCTTCTTTTAAAAAAAAAAAAAAACAAAAAAAAAAACCATACCTTCCAAAGCTTCTTGGGAAACAAGCAACTTTCAAACGTGATTTTGGTTGGTGTTGGATCTGGGGGCCGTTACGATGGCAGGTGAACACCAAGACCTTGCGAGAGGTGTGAAGAGCCCGGGACGCCCCAGGTCAAAGTCAGGGAAGAGCATGGGGGGCAAGGAACAGAAGAGTGTGTGCTACCTACTTCAAGGCACATGTGGCTAAAAACAAGTAATGCAGAGCAGTTGGGTCAACAGAACCACAGGCAGTTCAGAAGCCTGAACCCTACAATCCATTCTCCGCTGTCCTGTGGTCTCAGGCAGGTCATGGTGTCTCTACACCTCAGTTTCTCCATCTAAAAAATGGGCATGGAATTGTTTGCCTAAAATCTCCTGACCGATCCTTCCTCACCATTTTTCTAAACTCAAAAAGGATAGGCAATGTAAACGAAGTAAAGGAAAAGAGTTACATAAGGGCCAAGAGTGTTCAGATTTGCTATTTTTTTTTTCCCTCCAACTGCACAGGCGATTTAAGGGTCGGAAGTCACAGGTCTACCATGTAAACTGTTAGAGACGGAGCCATCAGACGACCCCGGAAGGACGCAAATCCAGAGAGTGAGGGGGTCCTGGCGACCTGGAAGGGTTATCCTGAATGTAAGCCCTCATCATCAGACTGTGGCAGATCCTCAATTCAAGAGCTCTAAAAAAGTCCTTCCTTTCTCCACTGCTGGGCGCTCTCAAGACTTGGATTTTTCCGATGAGGGTCTTCTCCTTACCCCGTATTTCCACCCCCTATTCCGTGACAACGAAAGACAACGAAAAGTCCTCGCGGTCAACAAGCAACCAATTAACGGACTTAAGTCCAGTCCACATAGGAACCAAATGCAAGACAGACCTCGGCTTCTGTCCTCAAACTCCAACTAAAGCCGTGAAGCAGGCTGCGTTTCCTTTCTATTTTTTTGTCCCCCCTCTTGTCACATCTGAAAGAGGTCCATGGCTCCGGCCAGGTCTCTCTGTCCAAATTTTTACTGTCTGATCCTAGCTGTGACAAGCATGTGGAGATGCTTCGTAACGCGACACCCAGGAAGCCGAAAGGTCAAACAGCGCCGCTGGTTCATTTTGCTTGGGGAGGAACCAAGCCCAGAGCCAGGGTGAAGATTTAGTGAGGCTGACCTTCTGGAGGCCCCCCGACCCCCCTGCTCACAAGTCTTGCTGCCTCAGCCAGAAGCGGCCTGCCACTCAAGTATCATCTTGCTGTAACAAATTACTCCTAACCCAGGATTATGGCTCTTTCCAAATCCCTCCTAGAGAGCTGGGAAATAAACATCCTCTCCCAGGCCTCTGCCCGGGCCGCTCCTCCTGTCGGTAATCCTCGTCTGTATCTGCCGCTCCTACAAGCCCTCGTCTGGGAGGTCTGCGAGACCATCCCGGCCCCCTTTCCCTTCAGACACAGGCTGAATGTCTCAATTGTCCACTAGGCGCAGCGAAAGATGAAGGCAGCCTTTCTGTCCGGAGGAGCCTCACACAATAGCTCCCTTTGCCCACACGCTTCTCGTCTGACTGCAGACTCCAGTGGCCTAAGCCCAGTCACTCACAGAAGTCCACACCCCACATTCCTCCCTCACGTTCCAGAGGGACGAGTGCGGACAGGTCACCATCAAGTCACTGGGCTCCAAGTCCACACCATCCAGAGAGAGCAGCAGGGTTGCCCGCCCTGCCATCATGGGGACAGCACACAACGGCGGGTGGCGGGGAGGGTTGGATGGGGGCCGGGGCAGGAGAAAAGATCTAAAAGAAGAGGCAAGACAGCAAGCTGCAAGCAGGAAAAACTGCCTCTGATCCTGGCCTGGGGTTTCCTCTCATAAACTACCAAGAGATATTTCGAGCACCATCACCTCATCTGGGGAAGGAAATACAGTTCTGTCCACTTCCAAAGATTCCTGCAAAGCACCCGGATAGTCCAGGCGCTTGAGACAGAGAGGGCTGCTTTGTGTTTTTAACCGAATACGGAGAGAGACACCAGAATATGCCAAGAAGCAAAGAGCAGAACAATGGATGCTGTCATCAAAGTGGGCGGTTTGAAGAGACAGGGATCTCGGGGTGGTTTTACAGAGACTTTCTCCTTGGAGAGAGAGAGAGAGACCAGTTGACAGCTCACACTCCGACACTCTATGGGCCGGGAGAGAAACTTTCTGAAATAACTCAAAGGCACTGAGAAGACAGAAATACCCTAATCAAAAATCCAGGCACCAAATCACATTCCTGTTTCAAAAAAAAGAAAAAAGAAGGAACACCAGGGAAGAAATGGAGTGAGATGGCAAGACTCGCTCTGAATTGAGCGCCACCTTCAACTTCTCGTGCGTCGACCCAGCTGACCACCTCCCCTCGCACGACAGAGCCACCGCGCCTCCTGAAATCACTTCTCTGCTTTTGTGGTTTTAGGCTTTAAAAGAAGTTGGCTGGGGAAGGAGCAGTAACGATCTGAAGCTAACCACTTAGCTCATTAGTATGTCATCTGGACAGGCAAAATCAATTCCAACAGCATCAAGTTTGGTTATTCCCTCCCCCAAAGGCCTGCACTATTAATAGCAAGAAAGTTTCCCAGGCTTCGGTTTATTTGTAATCCCAACCAGCCCTGACCACAGAACCTGGCCATCTCCACTTCCAGAGCTCCCAGAAATGTGGGAGACGGAACGTCGTCTTAGTCTTTCGACAGCAGTGGAAAGACACAGGAGGTAGGTTAACTTAAAGGAGCAGAAAGACTTCAGGTCAAAGCAGGCCTGATCCATGGAAAGGGCTGGGCGGTCAAGGGGAGGAACTCCGTGACGTCACTCCACACATCTAACCAGCTCCTGTGCTCTCTTCCAGCCTGAGCTAACCCTGCGGACAGAGGTCACCAGCTTATCTCTCCATTGTGGAGTCAGCTGACAGAAACTTCTAGAAGCAGGCTGGTTAAAACCTCACTAATTCAGACCAAGGTGCTACAGCAGAACGTTAAGAGCACAGGCCCAGGAGCTGGAATGATTGGGTTCAAACCCAGGACCTGTGGCTTTGTACTTGTGGGGCCTTGGACAAATGGCTTCACCTCTCTAGGCCTCCAGACCCCTGCCTGCAAAGTGAGGATAATGACACAGAGATAAAAACAGTACCTCTGTCTTAGGACGGATATGAGTGATTGATTGTGTATCCACTACAAACTACACTTAGTGTGATGTGAGATAGAAGGCCGATGGGGTTTGTCTTCATGGAGCAAGCAAGCTCATCTCAGGGACTAAAAGGGGGGAAAGGGAAGCGTGCGATTCATGTGATAAATACATAAAGTCAACAGAGAGGACCAGCTGACCGTGACGTGCCATTACTGACCACATGCAGATGGCAAGGTAAAAAACTGTTCATCTGGGTTTTTAAAATAAATCCCTCTTCCTTTCTTTATGTACCCTGGCAAAGGACTTGGCCTTGAGAATTCAACACCAGCTGTCTAAACTGCCCACGCCTGAATGAGGGGAAGCCAAGTTCACGAGGTCCTGCTTAGTCTCTGCTCAGGTGCAGGTGACTAGACAGTCACCCCATCCGAAAGGTGTTTTGGAGTTCGCCCAACTCCCTCTGCAGACACGGGGGCACAGAGCCAATCACACCTGCCACAGGTGGAGAGGAAAACACTAGTCCAGCAAATTCTCTTGAATGACAGTTCATGCTACACCTTGAATGCCAGAGTGTCCCAGGAGCCTTGTTCTTGCCTCCACAAAGTCCTCTTGCTCTCTTGCCTCTGGCCCACTGAGCCCCCACTGGGTTCACTGAATCTACTACTGAGAGGACCTAAAGCAGCAAAACAGAGGACATGGGGGCTGCATGCATTCAAATCAAATTCCCAGATCACATCCAGAGGCCGCTCAGACTCAGGTTCAAGCCCCAGCTCCGTAATTCCATTCACTCATCAAAGTATGTATCAAGTGCCTAGCACGTGCCAAGTGCTAACACTCAAAGAAATCAAGTTCATTAAGAAAAATTATCAAAGCAAACCATCTAAAAGTAGGGTGAGCTTGGGCAAATGATCTCACCTCTCTGAGCATTAGTTTCCTCATCTGTAAAATGGGAACATACACAAAAGCCACTCTGATCATCCTTGTAAGCATCACATGCTTGGCCCAGGGCCTGGCATATAATGCTTGCGTATTAATTGCTATTATTTTATCAGCTAGCTATGATATTGCTGTTAATATGATCAGTATCATCAGAATAAAACTCCTGGAGCTACTGCGTGATTCTAAATCAGCCGAAAAAGTAAATCCCCAGATATTACCCAATGCTTATAGGGAAATGAACACTTGGCCTGAAGTAAAGCAAAGTGACCAGAAACATTCCTAGTTAACCAGCCTCACCTCTCCAGCTTACTCCCGCCCCATCCTCCAGTTCATTCATTCCCAGCCTTCTGGTCAAGTGGAATTTTCCTGTCACTGTTGGGTCTCCTCCAGGCCTGGTGTCCAACTAGGTACACCAAAGCTCAGCCGCGGGCCTGGTGTTCTAAGCCCCTCTGTCTCTTCCCTCCAGCTGGCCCTCAAACTTAGAGATGTCTTAACTGTCTGCAGCCACAGCAGAATTCTGCTTCTCCCCTCTCATGCTCTGCAAACAGCAGACACACAAGGCATAAGCTGGCCCACAGAACAGGGGGTTGCAATGCACTAGGTCAGACCCAGCAGCAGCTGCTCCAGGGTTACCAAGAAACCACACGAAATCGTCATCCAAAAGAGGTTTTACAATGTGCACGCGAAAGAAAAATGACAAAGGAAAAAAAAAATCTCAAAAGTGAAAAAACCTGCCACTTTTCTCCCAGGCCATGTCTCGATTTTTTTTTTCCTCCTCTTTCTTCAGAGATGTCAGTAAGATTTAAAACCTTGCCTGTACGTTGCCTAAAGAGGGGGTAGACAGTCAGGAAAGGGAAATTCGAAGACCTTCCTGGTGCCCCTGGCTCACCCCGCATCGGGCAGAAAAACAAGAATTAGCCACTAGCACCGTGTTTGGGGACCATCGCCAACCCCCGGTTCAGTCCAAAGACCAGTGCGGGTTTCCTCCTCCACCTCCTGTACTTCGGGAACGGGCAGTGCAAATGTCCAGGCTGTGAATGAGCCAAGGGAGATAAACAAAAATGCCCAGAACAAACACGTGTAGACGCAGCTTATAAAGAGAGGGAAGATGGACCAGCTGTGGTGTTGGCATCCCAGACCACCAACCACCAGTTCCCCAGAGACTCCAGGCAGTGGACCTCACCTCTCTGTGCCTCCGTCTCTTCTCCTATAAAATGGGAGCCCCAACAGCTCTTCCAATGAGACATGCTGCCAGATCATGACTGTGGGTGGTGGCACCTGGCACAGGGTAAGTGCTCGAGAAATAAATGTCAGCTCTCTGACCACCATCCTTGTTACTATTAAGTTGATATTTGTCACATTTGGGGAATTTGGCAATAACGTCAGGAACGCTTTCATTCGCTGTTGTTATATCCAACACTACAGTTCGTCATCAGAAATGTATTTTCTAGAAGGTGGAAACAAAAAGGCAGGCTGTGTGGTAGGAAGAGTGAAAAGCAAGCAAGAAGCAGCAGAAATCATCTAACACTTGAGTTCTTACTGTGGGAAATGCCCTTTGCCATGTCCTTTGCCCATTTTTCAGAGAAGTTTTCAGGAAACTGAGCTGGGAAAGCTTAGGCAGCCAGCCCAAGGTCACAGGATTTGGAAGTGAGGGTCAGGAGAGCAGGAAACATGTTTGTCTCCCTGTGCCCCTGTGCCAAGCGTGAATGGTCTCTTTAAGCCTCATTTAACATTCGACAAATATTTATTGATGCCAGAGCCGGGCAGGATGCTGGGTGCTAGAGACAGAAGAGATCACAGGGGCTGAGAGTCAGGTGATGTGGGTGTAAAGTCCCAGCCCTCACCCGACTTGCTGTATGATGGTGAGCAGAGAGTTCAGCTCCCCTGACCCCCAGTTATTGGAAAAGAATTTCCCCTCACCCACCTCCCTCAAACAGTGGAAGCAGAGAGTCCCGTAAACGGTTACCCAGTGCTTGATGGCTTCTAGCAGATTCAGGATTCAGTCAAGGTTGGTTCCCTTCCCTCTCTCCCCCCAGCCCCTCCCACCTCCCCAAACAAGCCCTGGGGCATACGTCTGTAAAATAATAGTGAGGCATCTGAAAAGCACTTAGACTGTAAACTAGAATATCCATTATAAACACAAGTTATTATTATTATTACAGGAATGCACCAGCCTCTGGCTCCTGCTGCCTCCCTGCCACTGGGAGCTCTGCAGAGCATGCTCCCATCGGGGAAAGCCAACCCAGTCAGTCCTCCAGCCCCAGAGGGGAGGTGGGGAGGGGCTTGGGAGGAGAGGGCAAGAGGGAGCTGAGCTGTACAGGATGCTTGCATTTCCAGGCAGGAAAGAGGAGCACAAAGCACTAGGTACAGACGGGAGCCACACCCAGTGAATGGGAAAGGTGGGGGAGCCAGTTCCACCGGCTTCCATGAGGGCGCCCACTACCTTCTTCCTCAGTTGTTCCCCCCATCAGCATGGCAGCCATGACATCTATCACCCAAGCCCCGTTATCAATCAAAGAAGCATTCCAGGCCCCTACAGTAGGCCAGGCCTGTCCCAGGTGATGGGGACCCGCAGGTGAGTAGCAAGGTGGCAATGCTGCCCTCTGACCTCATTATCTTTAGGTCCAGAAGATTCATTAGTTAAAACAACACAATACACTAACTTCTTAAAAGCTTACCCTGGGGCCACAGCACTTCCCTGTATTTTTTAAGAGGCATCCATCCACTCACCACCTATTATTCCTGCTTTTAAAAGAAGGGCAAAGGCGACATTTCAGCCTGTCGCTAGCTCAAAGGTTACAATAAAGAAACCAACAGAGTGGTTGGTTCTGGGTTGTCAAGGCTTTAACATAACGTGAACCTTCCTCCCTCGATGCCCTCCACTGTTAAACCATCGGACAAATAAGGGGCAGGTATCAAGCTTGGCTTAAATCCACGTGAAAATGCCCACGTGACCACACGCACACCTGAAAATCAGTATATCCAAAACACTCATCTATTTACCACCTTGAAAAAGAAAAAGAAAAATCAACCACCTTTAGCAATGCTTTCCTCCAGGTGGGGGGATTATGGACAATTCTTTCTTACTGCTTTATACTTTCTAATATATCGTTTTACTCCTAAAGAAAAAAATCTTAAAGAAAATGCAGTTTTCAGTCAACTAGCAGATAGCTGTAACTTATGGAGGTCATAAAAGGTGAGAGAGGCCACCCTGTTTGGTGACATTTAAATTGCCTGGTAACTAACCTGATGGGTCAATTACATCTGTTGGGGTCGAGCCACCACACCACTTCCCCAAAAGGACTCATGGGCCCCTAGAACCACGGGTGAGTCTGTCTGATAAACCAGAGACACAGCGTGGCATGGTTTTCCATGGACCCTCATGAGGACTTCTTCAAAGGTGCATCAGTCACGGGGAGAATCCCATGCTGGGCTTCACGTGCTCTGTCCCACTGGCCCCAGAAACCCACTCTCACTCCCGTGTCGCACCTGGACGAGGCTCAGGTTCCCACCATCACACCCATAATAACTTTCCTCTACTTCCTGGTCCCCAAGGCTGCCTCCCAAGGGAGTGTCCTGTCCCCCTCTACCTCCAGCTCCTAGCACGGCAGCTGGCGGATGCTAGGTGCACAGGAAGTGTAACTGCAAGAACAGACGCCTGGCTGTCCACCCCGGCAAGGCTCTCACGAAGCCTGCAGGGGTGGCTGAGTCTATGGACAGCCGCCCTCCACCCATTCTCAATACCAACACATCGAGGACCTGAGAAGATGCTTCACTGCCCAACCCAGCGTTCTCAAAGCCTGAAGGACAGGAAGAATGCAGCAGAGAGCAACAGGACACATACCCCAGAGAGGGAATTTAATCTCCTCCCACATCTTCAGAGAGGCTCCTCGTCACTGAGCACCTACCTGCTAGGTGCCAGGCACTAGTCAAATGCTTCCATAGGTCACGTCATCCTCACCGCCACGAATGCTGTAAAGGTATCTGTTTCCTCAGCAGTGATGGGAGATGGACTCCAAGGGCGCCGGATTAAATGACTAAATGTCTCTTAGAGACCGGCCTTTCCTCCACCCCCCAGCACTGGGCCTGCTCCATCATTTTGGTCGACAGCCCCAACACCGCTTTACGCAGCTCTCTCCAGCCCTCTTAAATCTGCTACAAATCCTGGTTTGCAAAGAAGATGCATTTTTAAAGACAAAGGGAACCTCTCTGGACCTCCGTTTTCTCATTTGCAAAATAATCATGAACATACTCTGTCTACAAAGCTGTTCTAAAAAGTAAATGAGGCCCAATTAATAGGCCCAGCAAGGGATTTAGTAACAATTTGGTTACTCTGTCCTTTTTCTGAGGAATAAGGTGACCAGGACAAGAATGCTTACAATCCCCAATAACTATATGCTTTCTTAGGAGATTCTGCAAGGTGCGTGTCCTCCAAGGAGGAGAGCGTTGGGTGGAAGGGAGAAAGTCCCCAGTGACCGGAAAGGGTGTCTCCAGGTGGCCAGTCTGCCCCTCAGCTCAAATGCAAAGGGCCACACACACCTGCCCCTCCTCCCTCCCAGCCAGACTCCGGCCAAGGAGAGAAAGGTTCCCCTGAGAATTCCCATTTGAAGGTGTCTCAGCCGCTGTGGCACAACTGGCAAAGGAAACAGTGGGCGCAGCTGAAAAGTGTACCCGAGGAGGGACCAGAAGGATGCTTAGCCCTGGCTCCATCACTGGGCAATGTCTCTGATTCCTCGAGGGTAAAACAGGGTAACACCTGCTTCCACCCACTGCATGGGACCCTTCAACGGGGCAGTCAGGTTCGGCTCGTGGAGGAAATCATTCAGAAGCTTCTGTGGCCCTGCCCCAGGGGGTACTACTCTGTGGGACTCAAATCTCTCAGAATTTAGGAAAATCTTATAAACTAAATCCGAAGGGAGGGAAAGAGTTCAGTGGAAGAGCGCATGATTTGCATGCACGAGGTCCTGGGTTCAATCCTCAGTGTCTCCATTAAAAATAATAAATAAATAAGTAAATTCCAGAGTTCCTACAAGAAATTGTTCAGGCACAGAAAACATGTATCAATTTTTGGTTTCACTACAAACTAGGATTTGAGTTATTACAAGCTGAGAGAATAGTGTTACTAGCTATTCCATGTTAACCAGAGAGCAAGGGTAGAACATCATCTGCTGGGGGCGGATTGGGGGGGGGGGGGATGCTGGTACAGGAATCCTCAGCTCTGCTAGCCGGGGGCTCTTTGCAAACTGAAGATAAGCCTCAAGAAGTGGTCAGTCCTCTGGGTTTCTGAGCCTCGGGGCAGAGAGACACCATCGAGTTTCCAGAACACCAGGCAGCAGAGACTGCCGGGGGCTCACAGTGGTGCTGTTGCGGGCGCATGTCTGGATCTGCAGGCAGTGGGGGGTATTTATTAATGACTAGCTACGGTTTTATTTGGGGGAGGGGGCAACCGATCCTTCTGCTGAGAAGTAGAAGGTAAACCACATTCATCTTTTTAAAAAGTTCTGGTCCGATTATTTTCTTTTCCTCCCTCCCCAGTCCTATCCCCTCCCCTCCCACCCAGACAGCTGATAAATCCAACTGCAGCCCAAGAAAGCTGGGGTGAAGAAAGGGGGAGAAAGCCAGAGAGCTCCCCTTGCTCTGCCCCAAACCGCAGGGTACCCACCTTGGCACGCCAAAGTTTTACAAAGAAATGAAATATTGATACACACACACTTGAAGCCAATGTGAATCAACCCGGAACATTCTGCCATAGCAAAAGGTCATTCTCAATCCATACTCTCAACACAAGCACATTTGGGTCTCCAGGAAGCAGATTCCTTAGCATTAATATCATTGGGTCAAGTGGAATTTAAGTTAAAAACACAACACATGCAACACAGGCAAGGGGGGCGGATGGTAAACCCCGCCTCACCCCAGACCCCGCAGGAACGGCGGTCTCAATCGTGCAGAGTTAAGGCCGCTGCGTGTCTTTGAGCCCACCTGTCCACAATCTTGAGCAGACGATACAGTACTGATCATACTCCCTCACATCTTCTTTAGTTTTGTCAGGCAGAAAAAGACAGCAGGAGAAATGGGTTTGGCACAAGCAATAGACACTGCCCATTCTGGTCCAGACTAATGATAAATAATACTTCGTGCTTCTCTGGTGCCTTTCATCTGAGGGTTTCAAAGTGCTCTGCAAACATTAACTAATTATTCCTCCAGAATCCTGCAGAGATGGCAGGGGAATCAACACAGCCTGCATCCACAAAAATTTCAGGATTTCTAACGTCAAAAAATGCGCATTTCTCTCCAGGACCACGATGCCCCAGCAGACGGCAGAGGGAAGGTGGCAGCGAGGTAAGGGCAGAAGCCACTCTGCAGCTTTTTCTCTAGTTTGAAACTGTGGCTTCCTCAAGTGATGCAAAGGCGACTAGCCCAGCCATCTCAGATAATAACCAGGGGTGACCATACAGTGCATGAGCCAAGCCGAGGCACTACAGGGAATGAATGGGGGCGCTATTAATAACTGGCATCAAGTGCAAAGGTCCAAGGCCAAACAAGAGACTCTGACCTGTGCATAAAACCTACTCATTTCAGGATCCAGGCTTAGCACAAGGATTCCTGAGTTCACACACCAACACAGTCAACAAACAAAACTCCAAGTGCGAAGCATGTACTCCCATTCTAGAAGCATCATCGGGCCTTGAAATTAGGCCTCACAGAACTACCAGACAGTCTTAATCTGGTCCCAGCAGGAGTGATACTCAAAACAGGTGACTACGAGCAGACGGCCCTTCCACGGGACCCGCTACAGTCCTGAAGCCCCTACTACACCCGTTACAGCCCCTGGATCATGAAGGTTTCGGAGGGGAACACAGAGCATGGCGTATCTCAGGGCTTTAAAAGCCAGTGTTTCCGCTGGATGCTAACCCAGAAACTAACACATTCCCCGTCCTGCCACCCCCACTGCTCAGAGGCCAGGCTCTTCTGGAGGCAACTCCTAAGTGTGTGCGCCCCTTTTCTCACATGCTAACGTCACTCATTTTTGCATCCAAGTTAAGTTTCAGCAACACACTCATGGGTTACGGAGAGAGCTGAATAGGAAGCCTTGGTCAGCACTCACAGGTTCTCACAAATCAGTCAAAGCAGATGAAATATGTGAATTGCTGATGAGTATTATTTTTAAGAAAAATATTTGGTATCTTCAAACACTTAAAGTGACCCAAAAGAAGCAAAGGAAGTATTTCTTAGACGAGATCCTTAAGGAGGCTGCAGAAAAGGTTAGCCAGGCAGGTGTTTGTATATAAAGGACCTGGGTGACTGAAGTTAACCGGTCCTCTGCTAGCTCATTACTCAATGCCCAGTAAACACTTACATCACAGAGAGAAAAGGAAATTTCAGTTTGGCAGCCCAACCAAATTACCTGTAATTCAAAAGTCCTAGGTATCCTCCTTCCTAAAATGCTTCTGCTCTGGAAACTGCCTTGCCGCTAATTCAGATCATCGTAGCAGCACACTGCGCACCCCCAGCCCCCAGAACAGTACCTGGCCTGCTGCAGGCACTCAGCTAATGCTGTGGACTTCATTAATAAAATAAGCAAACAATTGCGATCGTTCTCAACTCCCTCCAATCTGTCTTTTCCAACCTATGAATGGAGCAGCTCCCTGATTCAAATTCAGCAAGGACCATCCCCACCGCCAGAGCAGCATTTCTCAACCCTGCACCTGGGAGTCATCTGAATATCCTTTAAACCTGCTGATGCCTGGCTCCCATCCCCCAGACATTCTGACCTAATTGGAATGGAGCATGACCCGGCCATTAGGATTTTCAGTTTCCCAGTGATTCTGCCATGTAGTTGGCCTCATACTCAAAGTGTCACAGCAGCGGTAACTGAGAGGAGCTTGGGAGAAATGCAGGCTCTCGGGCCCCACCCCAGGCCCACTGTACCAAAATCTGCAGCCCCCGAGGGTTCATGTGCCCATGAGAATTTGATGATGCTTTAGCACACGGCATCCCAGGTCCTTCCTGGTAGAATCCCAAACAACCTTCCTAGTTTCAGAGCCACCCACCACCAGCACCACCAGCTCTCTTAACTGCCCTTTGACCCCAGTATTCCAGCCACCCTGCCTTTCTGAGAATTCCATGACTCCATGCCTTTGCTCATGGGGTTTCCTCCACCTGGAATCTTCTGATCTCTACAGAAGAAAATTACTACTCACAGGTCAAGACTTAGGCATGCAGATACCAAACGCTTACGAGAACAAGTTCCCCACACCCAACGCCCAGGCTCCTAACAAGGCAATGACACGGACTCTGGGGGCAGCTACACCTGGATTCAAAGCCTCCCTCCACCGCCGACAAACTCAGTGATCGCAGTCAAGGTGCTCAGATGTCTCTGAGCTCCGGCTGTCTTGCCTATAAAATGGGGACCACACCATGTACCTCCTTCCCCACGTGGGGACTCACTGAGACTATGTATGTAAATCCTTAGAAGAGTAGTTAGTTTATGAATGATTAGCGTAAGTGACTTAGAATGCAAATAACTCAAGTCTTGTTGTCCCAACACAGTGATCCCTGAACTTTGGAATCACTTAGGGATCCAGACAGCTGCCTGGCTCTCCCACACAGTGGGACCTAGGCACTGATATTTTTATAAAAGCTCTCTGGTTTGATTCAAATGTACAGTACCTTTGAGGAACCACTGTCCTAACACCTGATGGGGAGGAGACATCCATGGGTGGGAGCTATTGTCACAAAGTATGACACAGACACAAACCCTCTGCACCTGCTCCTGTGACCCCTCACCCGGCTGCCTCACCCCGGCCACTATCACTAGAAGGCCCCGCCCAGCAAACACAAGAGAGCTTCCACAGGCTCTGTAGGAAAACTAAAGTTCCCAACGACCCCAAAAAGCCCCATTCTCCATCCCTAATGGTGCAGTCCAGCAGATGAGATGGGGAACAATGAAAATGGAGCCCACAGGGGCCCGTTGGTGACTCACAAGGATGAAGTTAAAGGAGACCAAGCAGAGATTTAAGACCCCCAAGTGAAAGGTAAATGGACACGTGCGCTCACCCTTACGGTCTCCCTCAATTACCTAAAAGAACAGCCCAGGCTACGGAACAGGTCTGGAGAAAGCCTTTCATCTCTCCCTCACCTCTTCCCCCAGGAGACTCGACAGGTTTTCTTAAACGTATGAAAGGGTCTGTCCAGGAATGCTAGCTTCAATTCACCATCCACTAAAGAACATACCTTGAGAAGCTAAACAAATGTGACAATGGCCCTTTACAGCTTTAAGCTGAGCAAAAAACACGCATCTCAGGGAAGCCAGTCTGGGCGTCCAGCTCAAGGAATTAGGGCAAGGAGCAGCACATTCCCAGAGCAGCGTTTCCTCAACACCCCCAGGATGTGTCAGTGGAGCTCTGAAGACCCCTCCCCCGAGGCTGGCATCTTGTGTTTTCTGGGGAATTTCCAGAAGCCCATGCCTGTCACTGGCAGGAGCTACCTTTTCAGCAAGGCACCAAATGGACATGTATAATGAATGCAGGGGAGAGTCTCAAGGGCTGAAAACCTAGAACAACAGGGTACTTGTGCCAACAACTCTGATCAAGAAGTGGCAGGGATTTGCCGAGACATTCAGAAGGTAACTCAGCCCGGGGTAATCATGGGCTGCCCCAGCCAGCTTCATCATCCACCTCGAGAAAGGGTGACAACTCAAAAGATTGTAAGGGCTCAGAGAACACGTCTACAGATTTAGTGATGCAGCACAAAAAGTGATGGAGGAGAAACCCATCTAATTGGGAATGAATTCGAGTCACCATAAAACTGATTTCCACGCTGCAATCTGACACAACATTGTAAAATGACCATAATTCAATAAAAAAATGTTTAAAAAAAAAAAACTGATTTCCAGCTGCCCAAGACCATTCCGTGTGCAGAATTTCAAATACAAGCCTGATCCAAGCAGGGGTCAACTAGCCTCAGGAGTGGAAGAGAAAGAAGAGACAGCCAGGTGTCAACAGATGCCCAAACCTGCAAGCCACCGAAAAGGGGAGGCGGGAAGGGCTGTCTCTCTTAAAGCAGTGTTTCCTCAACTGTGAGGCTACCAAGCATGATTTCAGGTGGTACAAGGTGACACCTGAGCAGTTACAGGATTATATTCATGCGTATTAGAAAAAGATAACTAGCACTTCAAACTCATAATTTCACAGATGTTAAGGCTTACAGAGCGACTGAGTTTAAACAGCGAATCAAATATTTGAATGCATCAAATGAATAAGAAATACGCCAAAAATCATGGCTAGATGAGAGGACCTAAGAATCCACACCAAAGAAACCCATCGGGAATTCTGGCTGCATGGGATCCTGAGGAAAAGCGGGGGCTGGCGTGCCCTGCGAGGAGAGACAGGTGCATGCAAGGAGGGCGGAGAGTGAGAGGGGAGAGGTGGCTCCGGGTGCTGGATGGTGACTGGAGCAGATGCTCCCAGGAAGCTCTGGACACACAACAAAAAGGAACTCAAGACAAGTGTGGGGAAAGATGACCAGCTTCAGGAAGCAAAACCATCCCCCAAAGTGAATCATTTGCCAAAAGGTTTTGAGGCCAGAATGTGTTTGGGATGAAATCTGAAAAAGCAGCATTGCAGAAAAACATTCAAAGAAACAATCTCCCAACAAGTGTCCACAGAGCTCAGCAGAGAAACCGAACAGAGGAGACCGAAGGGTTGATTTCACTTTTGCTTTTTTTGTAATTGCCTTCCCAGCTCTTGGGCCGGGTGCCCTCTCACTGCTGCACTGTTTGGGCTGCACAGGACTTCCCCAAGCCCCAGCCAAGCTGCCTGCCTGCGGTCTTCTTTGAATTCCATCAGAATTCGGAAACACCCAGTTGAACCGGGACCAGTCAGTGGTACAGAGATGCCACGCGGAAAGGCGGGCAGACAGCAAACCCCGGAACCACAGAGGGGAACTTCCAGGATGTGATCCGGGGGGTCACCCCCTCTCTGATCCTTCCTGTGGGCTCCATCTCCCCCTCTCCACCTCCCAACACATATCTTCTCCCCGATGTTTCCACACTTCTGAGGAGGGAGGGGTGAAGGAGAGCCGCTCTCCTGGCAGCCTGAATTTCATTCCAAATGCAAATGAAGCCCTTTTACAGAATTAGCTCCATTTTCAGGAAAATGTGGCAGAATCGCCATGTTTACTTCAGCCTCCACGATGCTGCCCGGACGCAGCACAACCTTCAGTCAAGCTATTAACTTGAACGTTGAACTTCACAGCCTGGCTGTCTTCCTCAGCCTTCCTTTTGATGTTACCTCCAAAGCAAAAGATCAAAGGCTTTGAGTGTGGTGAGGGGAAGTCCCAAGCTCTTAGCCTACCAGCCTGTGATATATGTTAAAATCCTGGCCAAGAGAGCGAACAGGAGAGGGAGCCTGCTCCAGAGAGGCCTGGGGCGGACCGGCGTGCAGGAATGAGGCTGGACAAGAAATGAGGTCGCTGGGGACACAGACATCGGGGACAATGACAACCCGTGTGCTTGAAACATCTTCTACCTGGAAACACACAGAACCCCCAAGAACAAAACTTCTGTGGCAGGCATCGTACCCCACCCCCCAGGGCCCCCCCCCCAAAAAAAAGAGCCAAAAGCTGCTCCGTGAGCCCTTTCAATCATCCGACCAACTTGATCTGGGTGTCCACTGTGTACGGGATACTGACCTGCTCTCCATCCAAAGGCAAAGCACATGTTAATTAAATAACCACACAAGGCAGGGACAGAGATGCTGGTGCTGCAGGGAAAGGACTGCAGCTTTAAAAGGGTGCAAAATACAGCAGCTGCCCTAGAAGTCCCGGGAGGTTGTGGCAGAGGAAGGAAAAGAGCTGGCTGAGCCTCGGGGACAGCAGGCACAGGGGCCTGGCGTGGTGTGGAAGGGCAAGAGGGTAGAGGAATTAAAAAGCTGAAGGATGGGCAGAGGCCAGCCCCACAGGGCTTCCAGCAGCATGGGGACCTGAGCGTCCCAGGCAAAGGTGAGCCCTGGGCTCTTCCACCTACAATTCTGTGACAAACAGATGAGACACAAAAAGCATTCTTATGGCACTCTAAACCAACTACACTTCAATTTAAAAAAAAAAAAAAAACCTTAAAAAAAATAAAAACGGGGGGGGGGGGGGGGGAGCTTTCCTAAGAAATATCCAAAGACTCCAACAGACTGGATTTTAATAAGGAGGAAGGGTGAGAAATTGAAATTAAAACACCAGTGATGAGTCTATGTATGTGAAATTCGAAAAGAGAAAAGCCATGGTTATAGAAATCAGAAGTGCTTCTTTCTCTCCGGGAAGGTGCACAAGAGGGCCTCTGGGATGTCGGAAAACGTCCTTTGTCCTGATCAGGGTCGTGGTTACACAGGCGTGAAAATGCAGAAACCATTCAGCTGGACACCTGAAGTCCATGCACGTTCAGTTATACTTCACTAAGTCTGGAGGGGGAGAAAAAGTTAAATCTCTGGCACCTTGTCGCCAGCTCTTGCAGTGGGGGAGGGTCTAGGCAGGGACAGCTTCTAGGAAGACCACCTCCAATGCCTGAGCTTTGCTTGTTCTGACCCAGGAGAACGGGCTTGAAATAGAAAAACTGAGGTTTCAACTAAGCAAATAAATAAAGCCTATCTCTACCTACCACCTTCCCCTTTTAGAAAAAGAAATTTGGCTAAAGGGATAAAATATAGAAAGAAATTCTTGTGGGACCTTTCATTATGGACAGAATGTACTGTGTCCCAATGTGCTGCATCTCCTGAGTTTCAACAGAAAAGTCTCTGAAAGGGACCAGAGGCCCTTAGGGCCAAATTATCCTTACTCTCCAAATCTAACAAGTTCTTTCTCTAGGATACCCACAGAGTCGCTCTCCCAGCTCCCCACCTCTCTGGAACGTTCCATTGGCCCCCTCCCTTTTCCAACCTTCGTGGACCCCCCAGACCAGACTTGGTTTTTATTTCCCAGAACATGTAACAGCTACATTCCACATTTAGACAATGACACTGTGGTCCAGACTCTGGTCAAAAGAAAACAGCTTTGACAGAGGGGAACTACCAGACCCATCGACTGAAATCCTTGCCCAAACCAAGCGTGGTTTTCCCTCTTCCACTCTTTTGGATTCCAGGCAAGAACGCCAGGATGACAATAAGGACAGACACTGAGGGTAACTTCCTCCTGCTTCGCCCCCCAATCCCCTCTGCAGATCAACCACCTCAAGGGGGCAATCCTCCCCCCTCAGTGCAAGAAGGGGCCGGTCAATCTCAGTCTCAAACCCTCGAGCAAGACAGGGCGGCAGGGGTGGCAAGGGAGGGAGTGTGATAACCACAGAAGCAGCCTGGAGCCAAGCCCTGGGGCATTTTAGGAATCACTGTGCGAAGCTTCGGGGTCATCATGGGTGAGAGCATTTCCAAAGCCAGAGCAGAGCCCAGAAGATCACACCAACGATGAACCTCAGACTACAGGAAAGGATTTAGAACTCAGTCAACTCAAGACCAATGTAAAGCCCAGTGAGAAGGGCACCTCCTCTGCAGTGACCCTGCCAACTCACGCCAGACACGGACCTCAGACCCATCCTCCGAGAACCAACCTTCCTCCCACCCACACGTCACCACGCCCGGCACCATGCTAACTGCTAACTGGACAGCAGAAGGGTCCTCTGCTCACACATTCATCACGTACCATCCAAATGATCCAACCTCATGTCAGACCATTTCTAAGGTTGTCCTGAGCACCAAGAGACTCATTCATTCATTCATTCACCCATTCATTCATCTTTGGCTCAATACCTGCCAGGGGCCAGGAAATGTGTCTAGGGTCTGAACATCATTTAAAAAAAAAAAAAAAGCCCCCCACACCCGTTCTCCTGAACCACCCCAACTATAACAGGCTTAGGTAGGAAGACATTCTGAGGGATCAAAAAGAGGGTTTAAAAAAGTGGAGCTGTGCAAAGACCCACAGCCCAAAGCACACCTGGATTCAGTGTGGGAAATTTAATGTTAACTGCCTGAAAACATCTGGTGAGTCACAGCTGGGAGAAGAAAAATGCCATCCCAATTCCAGACAGGGAAGTCTTCCTGTTAAAAAGTAGGATTTTTGAAATGATTTTTATTTCATTGCAGCCAGCCAGCCAGCATCTCTAATTTGTGACAGAGCTGGACCCTCTGAATCTCTTGGTCTGAATAGTGACCAAAGGACCTTAAGGTACCACTGTCCACCAAGCTGCCTGTTCTCCAGCAAGAGCACTCAGCAGCAGCTCCCCTAAAACACTGACATATCTCGTCTGGGGTCTATGGAGACCCAATCCGTCCTCTGGCCACGAGCCCTCCCTGCTCTTTCCGCACACGACTCCTCCGCTGTCCAACCACAGTGGCTCCACTGTACTTCCTGCCCCTCCCCAGAGCCTCTCCTCCCTGGCACTCCTCCTAAAGATCAAAAGTCCACCCTCTCCTCAAGGAACCGGGGAAATCTCATTCATCAAGTACAAACGAACTGACTCATCTTGAGCAATCAACTTCCTCTTTCTCCACCTGTTTCTTCAATCCGTGAAGTCCCGATGGTTTAGCAATTCCAGGCTAAGTGCGATTCTTTCTGCCCCTGGAGTATCCTAAAATGCCTCTGAATGTGTCCAGTCTCCAGGGTCCCCACATGGAAGGTACGAGTCTGCAGTCCCTGCTGCCAGTGGGTGGGCACAGAACCTCCAGCTCCAGAGCTCCGCCAAGCTGAGAGCCATCTGAGAGCAGTGGTGGTCCACCACCACCTCACGGGGTCTCGGGATCGGAGTCAAATCCCATCACCAACACTTGCTGCCTGTGGGACCTCGGGCCAGCTTCCTAACAGAAGCCACACATTCAGGTTCTTCACCTGTTTAACAAGCATCACATCTGCTGGCATCAGAGGCTTGGAAAAGGGACAAAAATCGTGCTCAGCTCAATAGCCTGGCACTAAGTAGGTTATCTTAGACGAGTTCCCTTCCCCCTCCCCTGCTTGTCCATAAAACATTTGGTAAGTTACTAGAAACAAAGCTAAAAATGGTCCAGGCTGGGAAAGGGGGTCAGGGGCGGGAGGGGGAAGAGGGCACAGCCATTATTTCTGAGCCCAGAATGGCTCCAGGAGGCATCCGAGTCCAATCACGCAGACCATCCCCAGGCTACGCTGGGGCTCTGGGGACGGCTCACCACAAAGCAGATGCTACTGGCACCACATGGGTGGTTGGCGAACAAAGGTCCTGGCAGCCAAAGGGTCTCCAGGGGCATGTGGGTGAGATCCTACAAAGGCAGAGCATCAAAAAGCAGCCCCAAATCAAGACCTGATCACACATCAGCCGCAACAGATAATGTTTGCTCACAGGTGGGAGGGACAGAGAGAGGCCCTCGCTGGAGAAGGCCAACTTGCATGTCCAACGTCGAAGAAGAGCTCGTTTTGTATGTTACACAAAGGAGACACTGTTCACAACTGCTTTGCCCATATACATAATCAGGGCTGCCTCTGGTCATTATATAAGTCTCTGATGGCTTAAGATTCCAAAACTTAAGTTCTTTCCACATTCATTCATACATATATGTATGAGTAAAAATATACTCCTATGTATACAAGAATATATATATTCTCATATAGGAAAATATACATACACATATATGCACAAAGGTCCTAAAACGGAATTTAGAGGGGAGCAAAATCTATAGACACATCAAATTGTTAAAAGCAGTTACATCTGAAGAGGTGGAGAATCTGACTCTCTCACTAGGCCCTCTTCCAAGAAAAAGTCGAAGGATAATCGGATTTTCCTTTTCTTTGGTGTTTTACTATAATATTTGAGGAGTGAGTCTCAAAATAGAAACGAAGGCAATTTAACAGAACCACTAAACAAATCTAATTAAATTCTTTCTCCGGGTGGCTCTAACGGCTCTTCTCGGGCCTGCTTCAATCTTGATGTTCCCATAACTGGCACCAGAACTGGGGCACCGATGAGCACTGCCCACCGTGATCACCAGGGCAGCATGTGTGGGTTTCCTTTCCCAAACGCAGAACAGGAGACACACACACACACACACACACACATGCTCACTCACACCGGACACTGAACCAGGGATTCGCACCCTCAGCATCACTGACATCTTGGGCTGGATAATTCTTGGGGTGGGCGGTAGTGGAAGAGGCCTGTCATGTGCATTGCAGTATGTTTAGCAGGGACTTCTGCCCACTAGACACCAGCAGCAACCCCCAAAGAATGGCAATCCCAACTCTGTCTGAAAATCATTCAACTGAACACGTTGGACCTGGCAGCCCCAAGGAACGACAGAAAGCCAGGCCCCCAGCTGGCTTCCTTGGTGGCCAGTTCATCGGGTATACAACAGGCACTTAAGGACTAGCTAACTGAACCCAAAACATGTGGGTCTGAAGTCTGCCACCCTGACGTTGTTCCAGGCCTCATACAGAGCTGAAAATACTCCACAGGTTTAATAAGGCACAGCTTTCTCTTCCTAAGAACAGGGGCCAAGGGCTGGACGCCGTCATCCCACTGAATTCTCACCACCATCCTGGGTAGCAGGGATGATCGGGCCATTCTACAGGTGAAGAGAACTCAGTGAGGCCCAGAGAGAGCTGGGAATTACCTCAAACCTCCTAAGCTCAAAGCAGCTGGGCTCCAACCCCAAAGCACCTCCCGTCTATGCTGCTAAATGCAAACAATGAGTGTCCAATGGGTTTTTCATTCTTTAGGAAATTACTTTGGGGGAAAACAAACTTATCTTAGTGATGCCTGGCTTAGATTCACACCTCTTCTGTTTAACTTTACACTCAACACTCAAAAGACAATAGAAACTCCCTTCTTGCTAACAATGAGTATCTTCAAGGGTGATCTGGTTCACAGGGAAGGGGACACACACATCCCCCTCCAAGTTTTCTTTGTGGCACAAACCAGAAATGTAAGAGGACCCTTTCAGAGCTAACATGCCCAAAGAACAGATGGAGAGTGGTCCTTCCTCTGCACAAGAAGAAGAGGGGAAAAAAACCCACTTAATCACTGAAAACTAAGGCATTGGAGAGAACCATCTGCAGCTCACTGACCTGACCAGCCAGCCACCTCTCTGAGAATCAACCTGCCAGCTAACAGCGCACAACCGGAGCTGCTGGCTGGGGTTCTGCTTACCCTGCAGGCATTTTTCTTATTTCAAAGTTTCTATTAACTCCCCACTGATGTGCCCTAAAAGAATTTTTAAGAGCTTGGAAACACATAAATAAAATAGTCTTTGTTGGTCCAGCAGAGCCTTTCACCTGTACTAGTGATGATAAAAGTTTCAGGCCTCGCTTTCATAAGGACCGTCTGAAGACTTGGGAGAGCCTGGAGTTCTCTGACTTGCCGTGGCTCTCCTGCCCTCCAGATGCCTGGGGCCGGGTAAGGAAGACCCGTCCACCGGACCCACAGGTTGCAGGAAACACTCCTGACTCCAGGCCTGCCCTCCGGAGCGCTATGCACTCCTCCAGAGCCTGCCAAAAACACCTAGTCCATCATATTTGTCAAAATACAGTTTGCATGCAGTGAAGGATGAGGAGGGCTGGGGCTGACCGGCGCGGGGCAGGGCTGGGGAGCAGGGGGTGGAGAAACCGACAGGGAATTTGGAGGAAGAGAAATATGACCCAAGCATATCAAATACCCCAAAACAGAAAAATAAAGATGCCTGTCCAACCGAAAGCAGTGTGGTAAATCTTCAGCAGTGGGTTGCATGGGCAGAGCCAATGGACCATGTGGTGTCCTTGCATCCTCAGAGCCTTCTACCAGAGGTATGATTTCCTGTCCTCCCCTCTGGGCCCAAGAGATGCTTTGCCAGTAGAAAGACAACACCACCACTGCCAAAGGCCATCCTGAGCAAACGCCATTGCTTGCACTGTCCAGGAAAGACACCATTCTAACACGATTTAGCAGATTAAATAGCTCTGGTGTCTTGCTCTGAGTGATTTGTAAAATCTGGGCCATTGGTTAACTGCAGGATCTTAGTTAAGCAGGTCATTCTGCTTCTCTGGGCCTAAAGACTGCTCACCTTTGAAGAGACTAGCCAGACAACAGCCAATTCCTTTCCAGTCATGCAACTGCATACTTCTAACTGCCAATAGTCTCAAGCCCCAGGCCAGGTGGGTCTTGATTTTTCTTCTTCCCTCCAGAGCTTGGCCACCCTGCACCCTGGGTAGTGAATCAGACAAGGACCAGTAACGCAATGCCCCCTCGATCACAGCTCTGCTGCGCAAGATGGTAGCCATTCCCTGACCACCACCATGCCTGTGACCCATGTCAGATGAGTCAAAGCAATGTGGACTGAGAGTCGTCTTAGCCCTGAGAGGCTGCTCAAACGTCACCTAATGCCACAGTTCCCAGAGTGCATTATTCGGTCCTACAAAGACCTACCCAGATTCTCTTAAACTATATAGGACCTCCTGGATCTTTCAATGAGCATCGGAATTCACCAAGAGGTGACTGCATACGCAGACTCCCCTAGAAGGACTTGGTCACAGAAGTTTTGGAGGAAGCTTCTAGGGCCAGCATGCTAGAAAACATAAATGAAGATAGCCCACTCCCTACTTCACCTTACAAAAGAGAAACCAGGCCCCCAGGGAGGTAAATCAAGGCAGCCAAGGTGAGGTCCAAGTCTTGTGAATCCAGTCTCCATATCCTGCTAGTTTTAACACAATACAGACAAAGGTATTTATAGACAAGAGTGGCCAAAACTACAAGTTACTTGGCGTCTCCAAGGGTGCCCACAGTCCCTGAGATCCACAGCCAACACCCGTTAAGGAGCATCAAGGTCTAATAACAAGGACATCCTCGGGCCAGGACTGTTTTCTACTAGAGGCCTTACTTAGGCGACAAATACCTGAAATTTCAGGGCATTCAATTTTTCATCCAGACCATGAGAAGAATGAACCAGCAACCCCATTTACCTGTATTCAAAGCCCTCACAGAGGAACTCATCTCCTGGGAAGATGGTATCTGCCGAAAGCAAAGAGCTTCCCAGGAGGCAGGCATAAGCCAGCAAAAGGCACTATTATGTCCTAACAGGGGCTCCTAACCCGGCCCCACAGAGACTCCTGTGCTGCAAGGCACTTCCCTGGCTCTCCCAAGACAGGGATGCAGCTGCCCAGTCACAGGCAGGCTGTCCACTTAGCCATGCAGAACACGGACAACGACCTAGGACCATTTCAATAAGTCCGTTATCCAAGCCTGGTTGGACAGGGACCTCCTGCAGCAAAGAACCCCCTCAACTAGAAAGCCCTATGCAAATGGGAGAGACCCAGCATTACTTCCAAGGGCCCCAAATCCACCTCCAAGCCACCCTGATGGAGGGGACATGGAAAGATAACGTCTCACACTGCTGAACGCTCTTCATCTGATGTAGATGCTGTGGACTAATAACATACAAGGCCACAAAACAGCACTGCCAAGTTCTTAAAACTTCCTGTCACCGTGTGTTGTTCCCATTGGTCAACAGATACAGAGTAAACGTTTACACTGACAGGAGGAGATGGAGCAGTTAAGCATGCAGGCTTCTAAGCCCTTCCTCGCTGTGTGACTCTGAACAAGTCACCTGCCTCTCCTGTGCCAGTGTTTGCTCAGCTGGAAAAGGAGCATGCCTCACGCAGCCATGAAACTGCACAATGTCCATCGAGGGCTTAGCTCAGTAACCACTCAGTAAATGAGAGGCGCTTTAAGGTCTGATGCAGGGAGAGTCTGTAATTTTCACCGTTTAAAGATGGGTCCTCTCAGCCCCTGGGCTGGTAGAGACGTTCTCATATTTGAAGTGCCCTCTGATGCCTCCCCTGCTCGATCCAGCTTTCCCCCTCTTTTCCTTTTGTAAGTGCTACCCTCCAAGAAAACTGAGATCTAGAAACAAAAAAGGCAGAAGGGGGGTCGGTCTTCTGTGTGATAACTTGCTTCAGTCCAACTCAGTTTATACGTAACGAAACAGAAGGATGATGTGTACAACCAGAAAGTGACGAAGCAAGAACAGACCGTGGGCTCCGGTGTCCCGGGCCAGGGCTGCTCCCACAACCAAGGACTCCTCCCCTCCCCTCAGTCCCCGTCCAGTCTCAGCACCTTCTATAGTAAATCAGGAGTATCCTCAAACCATCCCTCCCTCCTCCTCCTTCTTTTAACTGTCAAGGCAGTTGATTAACCATCTCCTCCCCAGCGTGCTGCAAGACACCGGGAACCAGGACAAACGTCCATGGGGAGCAGGCCCGGCATGATCAACTTACAATATTAGGTCATTGATAAAACTGCTCAGCCAAAGAAGACACCCCTTACCTCTAAGAGCATCCATGAGGTAAGGGACTGGTTCTCAACAGGGCACCCCAGCTTCAGTGGGAGAGAAACCAACATGGAGCCTTGTCTAGCTTGACCCCAGGTCTGGGAAGGCAACCCTGAGAGGCAGGACAGAGCCAACGAGACCAGGAGACTCACTGGATGGGCTGGTCCTCTCCGCTCCCTGGCCTCTTTCTTCCCTTGCAGGGGAAGGGTGCCAGCCCTTTCTGGGAAGGCAGCAGCTCTACAACTCTCTTCCCAGGGAGGCCCACAGACCTCTTGCTCCTTTTCAGCCTTTGGGGGACGGAAAAGTGACTAACAGACAGACAGCATCACCATCATCTCCCCAGACATCTCACAGGGAGGCCCCCAGGCCCGGCGCCTCATTGCTTTCATCCTCTTGCCCTTTGGATGAACAGAACACCTCTGCAATCCTCGCGTCGTGTCATTTGAAGTTTCAAAACAAAACATCCTGACTCAAATCAAGATAAGCACACACACAAAAAAAAAAAAAAAAAAAAAGATAAGCACAATTTCTCCATCTGCTTTTTCAAATACTGATGGACCTGTGGTCTGTCTAAACCAACCTACCCTGGTTATAGACTGAGGCCTGCTCCGAGTTGAGAAATACTCTACCAGCTGTATATGAGTCTCAAAAGACGTCTAGTGGCCGAGGCTGTCGCTCCAACAGTGGCAGGTAGGGAGGAAATCACCCAAGTAACCATTTAACTGCAAAGCCCACAGCAAACATGCTCCAAGATCTCTTCAGAAACCTACTGCTTCATTATTTTTTGAGGAAAAGGATACCTGAACAGGAATCTTGCTAAACTCCTTAGAACCTCGTGGAATTCAGCTCAGCTCCTCACTGAGCAGTTTCCCCCACCAGAACGCTGGGCTCTGGCTGCAGCCCAGCGGCTAAGGGCCTGTGACCTTCACCTCCCTCTCAGTCCCCTGATCTGGACATTTGAGGTAGAGATCCAATAATTCATGTGCTCACAATACTTCTGGAGCCCCCAGACAATGAGGAACAAGCAATGATGCCGTCTGTCCCCGTGGAGCAAACAAAGGGAAGAGACAGGTAAAGGAAGATGCCAGGTGTAGTGATGAGCACACGGAGGGAAACCGAGGGGCAGGCATGAGAAGAGGGCAAAGACCCCTGAGCAGGAGGTTTCAGAGAGGGGCGCTCTGAAGGAGTGGCACCTAAGCCAACTTCACCAAAACACCAGGCAGTGGTGGGCTTAGGAGAAGACGAGCTGAACCACAGCCCAGGTGAGCAGCCCAGGTGAGCAGCCCAGGTGAAAGGTCTTCCCTCCCAGGTCAGTCCCTTCCTCTGGGCTCTCTGGCCTGTGGTGACACGCCCAGGGCCACCCCCATATGGAGTAAAATCCAGCACAGGCCAGGGTCTCCCCATCCCTAGTCAGCCCTGCGTGTGCAGGGAATGACAGCCCTGCAGGAGAGAGGAAGGGTCCCTTCATCGCCAGGGCTGAGGCAGAAAGATCGCCATGAAACAAAAAACCAACCTCTAGCCACTGTCAGGAAACCAAGGAATCTCTTCGCAACTATCTCTGTGGGTAATCATGTGCTTCAGCTCGAAAAAAATTACAGCCATACTGTGCAGAGGTTAGGAGATTCTCTCCCCCACCATTCCGCCCCCATCCCAGCCCCAAGTCACCTATCATGTTCTTCCCATTTACTTGCCCAAATCCCAGGTTCCCATTCACACCCAGGGAACCGCCCAGGGTTCCTCATAAGAGAGTTCAGGGATCTTCCTAGGTTCTTTCTGGTCAATAGAACCAACGCCATCCCTGTCTTGTCTTCTCATCCATGGGGAAAAGGAGAGAAAGAGGCAACATCAATTTGTAAAAATCGGGTCGAAACTCCAGTAGCTAGAGATTTAACTGATCTGAAAATGAGGCTTTTATTTTCTTGATGCTCCCAGGTGATTGTCTTGTGCAGTTAAGGTCAAGAACCCTTGGGTTACAGGAATGTAACTGATGGGTGTCTACCCGGTTATAACAATGTGGGGCAGGGTACTTAACATGACCAGTTTGTTTTATTTTTTTAACAGGCAATCTTTATATTGTCTCTGACAAACAAGTCACATGTTGCCGTCTTGCCCAACACGACTGGCACATCACAGAATCTGAGGTTTTAAAAGTTTGGTAGTTTCTCAAAAAGTGAAACACAAGAGTTATTATATGACCCAGCAATTCCACTCATAGGCATATACCCAGGAGAAATGAGAACATGTGCCCATACAAAAACCTATGAATGGATAAAGAAAATGTGGTGGGAGAGGGAGAGAGAGAGAGGGAGAGGGAGAGAGGGAGAGAGAGGGAGAGAGAGGGGGAGAGGGAGGGAGGGAGGGGGAGAGAGAGAGAGAGAGAGAGAGTCTGTGTGTTCATACAGTGGAATATTATTTGGCCCCAAAAAAGGAAGGAAGAACTGATACGTGCTAAAATATGAATGAACCCTGAAAACATTATGCTAAGCCAAAGAAGCCAGACGCAAAAAGCCATATATTTTCCAATTTCATTTATACAACACATCAAGGATAGGCAAATCTATAGTGATTGCCAGGGGCCAGGGGAGGGGGAAAGGGGGAGTGACTGCTAATGGATAGGAGGTTTCTTTTTGGGTGTGATGAAAATGTTCTGGAATTAGAGAGTGTAGCTGGTTACACAATTCTGTGAATACACCCAAAATTACTAAATTGCACCCTTTAAATAAGAGAATTGTATGGATTGTAAATATCCCAGGAGAGCTATTACTTAAAAAAAAAAAAAAAGGAAGAAGCTGAGGTTTTACTCAACAACAGCTGGAGAAGCAGGTGTGATTTTTGCTGGTCTCTCTGGGAGAGTAGCACCAGTGCCCCAAGATCGTGTGCTAAGTGCTCACTGGGATGACTGACAGACCTGCCAGGCTGGGGTACCCTGGGGAACCTCACAATCTAGGTACCAGGCCTGATGCAGGGCAGGGAGCAGGAGATGGCCCACGGCAAAAGCATCTTTACAAGCATGTTATTAACAAAGACACATTCCCAGGTCCTGCCGTCGAAGATCCTGATCAGTACGCTGCGTAGGGAGAGGGCAGACCAGCAATCTCAACTTTCAACGAGGTAAGAGTTCCCTACCGGGAAAGCCTGGAGCATGACGACGTAACACTTCATTCCTGAATCTCAGAGTAGGAGCAACTCGGATGACTCTTCCAGAGAGGCCTCCAGGGGCCAGGACAGAGCCTGGAGTCCTCCCCAAGGTACTCCCGCCACCTCCCATCCCGTGTCCAAGGACTCCCCTCTCCTCCAAGGAGCGCCAAGCCCTTGGCCGAGACAATGCAAGCCTCGTCGAGCTCAGGAGGCCTCGCTGGGCAGGCTGCACTTCTTTTGATTCCAGAAATGTTAGCCCAGCGCCCGGGCGATCAGCAGTAAGCTGGAACTCGAACCCAGGAATCCCGACGCCTACACATTCTCACCTCCAGCTCTGACAAAGGTCTCTTTGTTGGGGTTGGGTGTCTCCCGGAGGGCATGTTTCCCGCCCAGGACTGAGGGGAGGAGGCGAGGGTGGTGTGTGGAATGGAATCTATGCCACCGACGTGCATTTTCTGCTCGCCAGGTTGCCCAATCCCATCACCCGAGGGCACGGGTGGGCAGCGCTTTCCCTGGGCTTGGCACGGGGCGTCCTGCAGGGAGTCAAGTCCCGCCCCAACCCAGGCCCCGCTGCTCTGAATCCAAGGCCTGACCGACAGGCCGCCCAAGTCTGTATCCTGCCCGTGCAACAGGGCTCCAAGGAACAACGGGGCTCTTGTTCAGACACGCTTTTGAGCCAGCAAGGTTACCCTCTAGAAATACTTCTACAGAAATACACAGGCCAGCCCATCCTGAGGTCTACACGCAGCCCAGCTTTCAGCACAATGCTCACCTCCATGGCATTTCATCCCCCTCTGTGGCCCTGGCAACCACCTCAGTCCTCCTTCCTGCCCAAGGTGAGGACTCCTCTGGAACCAGAGGCAGAATCCACAGGTTCACTAGCCTGAAGCCGGGAGGCAGAGAGGCCGGGTGATCACAGAAGGCCCGAGTTCTCCCTCACCGTCTTCACCAGGGAGATGGCTGCCCACACCACCTCTGCTCCAGATGTGATGCGGTGGGGTCGCAGCCTGACCCCTCTTGGCAATGAGAAAGATTGACCCTGTGGCTCTTTCCACCTGGAGAGGGATTCCCTGCTTTCTGAACCACTGAGGAGCCTGGGTCCATCCTCACCCCGTATACAGGATGTGCACTCCACTAATAAGATCTCTGCAGCATCCCCACTTCCCAGAGAGGGAAACTGAGGTCTCGGGGTGCTGAGAACAGCCGGGGGGGCATAGCTCTTGGATCCCCAACTTGGCATGTACTCTCTACCTGGCAAGAAGAATCCAAAACCTGAGATTCCTGAGAAAGGCCACCATGCTCACCTTGATGGACAGTTACAGGAAGGGGAGAGGCCACTTTGAGCAATAAAAATACAGGATTCAGACCCTAGCCAAAAAACCCTTAAATGGTCTCAAATTTAAAAGTCCACCCAACAGCACTGTTTTCCCCTTGCATCCAACTTCATCCCTTTTGGTGCTTCGAACTACCCACCGGGATGAGCAAGGAAACATTATTCCCATTTTCAAGGTGAGATACAGACTTGGAAACCTGAAAGAACGATAAGCACCTGATGAGTTATTTTTTAACATCCATTTGGATTGTGAGATTGTGTTATCTGCCCCCAAATTTAAGGGACTTGGATGTATGTAGGGCTGAGGGGAAGGTGGGAGGAAATGAATTTGACCCACCTGAACTGCTCTGATATTTCATAGATGGAATTAAAAGTTACCCTTTGAGCAACAGGAAAAAAATAAATAAATCTACGTCTAATCTGAGTTACCCTGAGGATCTGCAGGACAACCACGAATCAAACACTCCGGTCCCCACTGCTGTGTGTCTGACTCCGTGGAGAAATAACTGCTAGCCACGTGCAGGAGTCCTGAGAGGCAGGCAATTGTCTTTATATTATTAACAGTAATGGAAACACGCTACCAGGAATAATCATTCCTGCATCATACCAACCTGAACTTTCATGTCACTCTGAGCTGCTGGGCATCAAAGCGAACAAATTCACAGAAAAGCTCAGGAAAGGAAGGAGGGGGAAGAGAAGAAAGCCCAGCCTTCTGCCCACCACCACACCCACCCCCCACCCCATCCATTAGAAAACATATTTCTAAATAAACCATGAGAAAGCCCGATCTACAAAATATTTCATGGTGCTTGGTGAGGTGAAACCCCCAAAACATCATTTCAAAAAAGTGTTTAGCCCTCAATCTCACTGATTCATCTACCCCCACCCCAGTCCAAATTAAACGAAATGCTATCACGCTGCTGTTTTAAAACAGTGTCCGAGAAGGTAGAAAAGGTTACCCACAGCCAGCAAGGACTGCCATCCTCACCATAGCAACGCGCCTATTTATAATATGGTCTACCTGCTTCAAAGGCTTGTACAAGACACTCAAGGCAAGTCTAGTGCTACATCCAAGCCCGAAGATGAGCCGGAAACTCTCATGAGCATGTCAATGAAACACTTCCAATTACGTTACATGCCACAATTATTAGCATTGACTATCATCTTTTTTTTCCTTTCTACTCAAGCAAAAGCAAAAGGGAAAATGAATTAAGCCAGTTTCCAGGACATAGTAGAAACCCAGCATGTGACTTTCCGAAGTGCTTTGTCTTTTTTTTTTTTTTTTTTTTTAAATGGTTAAACCCAGGGGCAGAGACAGGAAGAAGGGGTCGGGCAGGAGACCCACACTTGAGGTTGCAGAATCCTCACCAGGGCCAGGCGCACAGCCGGGCAAGGTACCCTCGGGGTCCACTGGCAGAGCCTCGGCCACGCACGCCCAGATGGAGAAATTCCAGAGCCCAGGCCCAGATCTACACTGGACCATCGAGGGGAAAAGAGGCTTTCGTTTTAGAGGGAAACAAAGGCGATCACATCCAATTACTCGCAAAAGGATTCAACTTTGCCTTCAAGGTCCACATTAGAGTTTCCAAAGATGAGCCCAACTCTGCTCCCAAGGGCAGCCTCCCGTTTCCATGACAGCAGGCCCAGCATCAGGCAAGGCCCAGGTTCAAACCCCAGTGCGGCCACTTCCTAGTGTACTCTGGGAAAAGTCCCCTAACTTTATTCAGCTTTCTCACCTATAAAATGGGGACATATAAAGTTGCTGCAAGTGTCCGGTTTAAAAATACATAGACTGTTCTAGAGAATGGCACAGAGCAAAAGTTCAACAAACAACATCTAGTCTTTTTTTCTTTTTGCTACTAATACTAAGGTTCTTTCTGGAGTGGTGACTGCTGGGTAACAAAGCCTCCTCCGTTCCCACACACAGCAGAACCACAAGAATACCTCGAGAATGGGAGCATTCGCCTCCCTTAACACACACTCCATGGAATAATGCCCATCCCACTTCACAGCCAGGAAAACTGAGGGTAGACTCACACGTGTACCAGTGATGATAATGCAAACGCTCAAACCTGGGGGGCCAGGAGGAAGTTAAGGGTGAGAGGCTTTCTAGGAACCATCAGTGGAAGGCAGCAGAGAGTGACCTACATTGTTTTTATCCAGTCAAATGGAAGAAAGATAAAAAGCACCCCTTGGACCAAGGTGAGTGGCAGAGAAGGCAGATGGACTCATAGTTGCAGACACTCTGCTCCCCTGAGTGCTTTCTTTTCCCAATAGACTGCACATCCCTACAGAGCAGGGACTCTGTCATTGTATCCAGTTATCCCCAGAGCAAGAGACACACTGCAGACCCTAAATATATAACCTGTTTCTGCTGAATGCATTCGGGGCGGGGTTGGGGGGAGGCTACAGCTTCTTGGTATCTCTCCTAAAGTGTTTTTTTTTTATGGGGGGATGAAAAGCAAAAGACACAGTGTTATTTCATTGTGTTATCACAACAATGCTTTGAGGGATATTTTTCTTATGCCCATTTTACAGACAAGGAAACTGAGGTTTAGGGAAGCACTTGCTCAAAGTCATACAAAGTCACACGGCAGCAAAGCCAGGACTCAAAGGTGGGTCTGTCTGACTCTAGAGTCAAGCTCTTAACCACTTCGTTATTCTTGATTTCTCTTGATGTTTCACATGTAGAACAGTTCTTGGCTCGGGGGAGATGCCAATAAATATTTTTTAAATGGAAACACAAAAGATGGGCAACTCAGATTACAGCTCCCAGGGCACAAAACCCTAAATCAACCACAGCCGAGAATGCCTCACCTCAGCCTTGCACAGTCACTGCAGATATTTGGGGAGGGGGATGCGGAGAACTCAACGCATGTCTTCATCCACTGATCTCTGTAAGACAGCCCAGGAACACCACCAGTGACATGAAACGGGCTGGATCTGCTCAGGTCCAGGGATTCAGTGATCTTGAACCAGAAATTCCAAACCAGGGGTCCAGCAACACCAAAGAAAAGGGAGCAGGAGGTCAGGGCGGCACCCACCTGGGCACAGTTCTCAAACACGACACCTTCTCAAAATCTTCCCAGGGACAAAGGGAGGGACGTGGAAAATGCCCTAATGCATCCTCTTAACCAGAGCCTGAGCACTTCTCCACCAGAGAGAAACACAGTGCAACAACAGTGACTTCGAAGTGTGCAGGCCGATTACAGCTTTACTTTCAAAAGAGCTTTGATTGATCTTTTTTGATAGACCTGAAATAAATTAAACTAGATTGACTCACTTGAGAATGGACTCTAATCCCTTAGTCAGATCCCGGAGAACTCAAACCAAACCAGCTGTTAATTTAGGCTTTATAAGATAAAGCATGAGAAATCCAAGCTGATGTACCCCAGAGCAAAGCTTACATCATCTCGGTAAGCAATCAACTTACTGCTTCTTTTAGGAACTAATCAGTTCTTGGGTAAGTGGGTGCCAAGCCTGCACTCTCAGAGTGAAACTAGCTCGAAGAAAGGAAGAAAGTCAAGAGAGGAAGAAAGATCCCCAGAAACACTGACTCACTCCCCAGCAAGCTCAAAACCAAGACATTTTCACTTTGCTTTCTGCAAGGCATGCATCTCCCGCTCCAGAAACTGCAATAGCTTGACCAGAGCCTCAGCACCAAGCAAGAGGAAGCCACCGACAATGTTTCTTTAAAAAAAAGGGGGGGGGACCACAGAATTACCCAGAAAATATTCCCCACTACTTTTTTATTCCTGCATCTTTGAAGATCACACTGTCCCCTTTATCTTTGCTCCTGGGTGCCTTTGATTTGAATATAGGAACCCCAAGGCTTTCAAGTGGCGGCTGCCCATGGCACTAATAGAGTTAACAAGCACATGCGCGCGCGCGCGCACACACACACACACACACACACACACACACACACACACACACACACACAACTGCAGGCTTCTTCCCAAGCTAAACTCTACCGGCTAACAGGCGGCCCTCCCAACTTCCAACAGCATTTTTTGGAAAGAGATTTCATGCCTCCATCCCAAAGTGAAGGTGGGCATTCACCTCGATGGGACCCCACCCACAGCCGCAGCCCGGGAGGCTCCAACACAGCGCCTCTGCTTCGGAAAAAAGCAAGGCTGCCAGGCCTCTTGCTCCTCAGCAATGATGTTTCATAGAACACTCTGTTTACCGAACATAAGGGGATCAAGAATTGAAATCCAATTTAAGGAATTATGGTGCCTTCAGACTGCTTTTCCTCAACGATGAAAAAAGACAGGCATGTTGTTTCTGGAATTAAGCCAGAAGAAACTGATCCTTGTAGTAATACAAGGAAAAAGAAAGAAATCAATGTATGTGTTCACGTATGTGTTGGGGGGAGGGAAATAACTAAAACAGGAGTAAAAACCTGAGCAGCAAATGGACCTGTTTCCTGGTATGAAAGGCTCCTGAAGTCGATTTCAAAGTCCTATTTTGATATCTATCTGATCGAGTAGAATACGGTTCATCTCTCCACGCCTCTGAGAAGCAGAAGAAATTTAACCAGAAAAGATAGCATGAAAATCAACATGATGTCTGTCCACTTGCCTTTATTAGTAGTAAAACGGACCATGTACCCCAGCAACAGTTAGAACCTGACAGGACAACAGTTATCATTCCCCTTTAAATGAGAGTAACCACTGGGGGAGGGTATAGCTCAGTGGAAGAGTGCTGGCTTAGCATGCACAAGGTCCTGGGTTCAATCCCCAGGACCTCCATTAAATAAATAAGTAAAACAAACCTAATCACCCACCTTCTAAAAAAAAGTAGCCACTCCTGCTCTGTACCCAGCACTGGCCATTGGGTTGGGGCTACGTGTATGTTATCCTATTTAATTCTCTGAGATCGGTTTTCTCTTCATTTTATAGACAAAAGTGAGACTCAGGGAGGTTCCAGAACTGGTCAAGGCCCCACACGCAATAAATGGGTGTGACTTGAGACCCCAGCTCTCATCCATCATCCTAGAACACTTCCTTTTTACAGCAAAAGTCTTTAAGTCCAGAGAAAACAGCACGTGCACAGCTTTTCACCACTGCATACATCCCGTGGCGGCATTTCACAGATCAGCAAACTGAGTCTCAGAGAAGAAAGCCCTTCACAGCCAGACCATGATGCGGCGGACTGCACCACGTTCTGAGCTTCCGGGCCCCCATCTCTAATTATGAAGCTTCCTCCTCGCCTTTAATTAATTCTTCCCCACTGCCATACCCAAAGACCAAGTCCTCCCCAGAGAAAAATGCCTCATCTCACCAAGTGCTGCCTGGGGAAACAGTTTTATGATTGGTGTTAATTTGCAGGAGGGGAGAGGGGGGATAGGAAGGAGGCAAAACTATTAGATGAAGTAAATTAAGACATTTCTGAGAGATATGGAATAAATCATCACATAGAGGGACTGACCGATTAAAAAGTACAGCACTGCTCTTGATAAAAGCTATTCCAACAGCCAGGATGCTGAGACAGAACGAACCAGGACGGAAAGAGGCAGGCACCTTCCGCAGCCTAAGGCCACTGACCAGCTACAAAGGTCTGGCCAATGCCAACAAAAATACCATACCTTTCTGATGAACAAAGCCTGCTAAATACAAGTCCTTTATTTTTTTAAAGGGAGGTGGGTGGAATCACACTCATCTATTGTTTTATACCTCCTGAAGCCAAAAAGAGGGGAGTGAGGATAAAAAAAAAACTAAAAGGTCCATTGACTGTTTCCTGATTTCTCATATTTCATTCTGTCTTCTTTCATTCTGGCCTCTGAAAACCTAAGGAAAGGTAGCCATAAAAATGGAGAAATCTCCAAGCACCATGTGTGAATTCGGCCTGCGGTGAAGGAGGGAGGTCTGAACTGGACCTTCTGGAACCAGGAAGTGTTAGAGAAACAATGGCGGCTGTCAAGTCAACGGGGAGAATCAATGTCATTTCTTAACCTCCGCTGAGAATAAATCATCCCGGACAAGCTCCTCCCACATCACTGTTACCCAAGTGGAAGTGTGAACAGGCCTGAGTCCAGTGTCCACTAACTGATTCTTGCCCAGGAAAAAGTCACAGGAAAGTGCCAGCGAGGGGACCTGTGTTGTGGGCACGGACTCAGCTGCAGAGACGCCACCCCTCCTCCCATGTGTGCTAGGACCCAGGGCCCCAGAGTGGTTGGCTTTCAATCACAGGTTCTGAAGGTCTCTGGTCCCCAGTAACCCACCAGGGTCGCTTTTCCTTGAGGCCAAAGTGGAGGAGGAGGGGGCTGTTACACGCTTATTACAAATTCAGACAAACAATAGCCTGACCACAGCAGCCCCAGGAAACTCCCTCGTAAAGAAAGAAGTAAGTGTTATTAGGTTCGCAAGCCAGGAGCCAGCCCTCTGCCTTTCAAGAACTGAAAAGGGATGCCTTTTAAAATCTATCCTTTTTAATGAAGTTCGGAGCCACAGAAGTTTGACCAAAGGAGAGAGCAGACCCTACAACTAGAAGGCCACCAATTCCTGTCTTGCTGTCACTAATTTCATGCCCATCAGAAGCTAAATAATTCTGAGTCCAGTACCCCGATGGCTTTTTTTGTCTGCCCTCCCAGGGGAGATAAATTATGTCACAGCCCAGACCCTTCCACCCTAATGCTCTCCAAAAGGTACTCTGGCCTCCTGATTCGACCCACTCTCCTACAGGAGAAATAACTCAAAACCGGATTTTTCTGGCAGGGGGAAAAGAAAAAACACAAAAAGGTATGCAACACAATACATCACCAACTTGTCAACTTGGCAAGGGGATAACAACACTGTTTTCAGGGTGACCAGCTGTCCCAGTCTGCCTGGGGCCCATGGGTTTCCTGGGACACCCGATGGGAAACAGTAACAACACCATTAAACCTTTCTCGTGCACAGGGCACTGGGCTAACCCCTCTCACAGAGTCTCACCAAAAGCCACACAGCAACAAGTCTTCTTACTAAACCCATTTTCCACAGATGAGAAAATGGAGGCACAGAGTCATTAAGCCATGAGCTCGACTTTTTCAGCTCGATGTAGAAAACAACCCCCCCCCCCAAAAAAAAGTGATGGAAGTGAAATTCTGGGAAAAAGGAAAGTTCATACTTTCTGGGAAATTTTGACCTGGAAACTCATTAATGAGGAAAATATATATATATATTTCCTGCCAGAGGAGATGAGAGGAAAGCCAAGGGGACTGGGAGAAATACAGAGAACAGGAAGATCAATCACAAGTTGGTCTAGATGTTTCCAAAATAGTCCAGAGAGGTGTTACATAACTAACACAGAAAGACAGAGAAGAAACCCCAGGTGAGGATGTGACTGCAGCAAATCCAGGCCGGGAACAGTGCTCTGCAGCCACTTGCCCAGGAACCCAGGCCCCAGGCGAGGTCTCCAACCTCAAAGTTCCTTGGGAAAGCATCCCGGGGCTCCCCTTCCTCAGACTCCCATGGTGGTACCAGGTCCCTCCAGTTCCCCCCAGTTCCCCAGCAGCCAAATTCACGAGCTGTGATGGCAACTGGAAACCACAAACCATGAACGGAACCAGAAGTCGGCCGAAAGATAAAAATCCACTCTCACGGCAAAAGCAACGATAACAGAACCACGGAGGCCGAAATCAAAACCATATCTGCTTTGCATGGGGCGTGTGGTTTTGTGTGTGTGCTTTCTACGTGTCAGCTCATCCGTTCCTGTCACATGCAAGTCACTGTCGGGCTCCTTTCACTGCTATGCAAAACCAGGGGCCTGGAGAGGAGCATTTTGGCCAAAAATTTCAATAAGTGTGGAGAAGGAAACACCAAACAGCTCTCAACTTATTACTATTAAATAAACAGTTGAGGAGGAGAGGGTACAGCTCAGTGGTAAAGTGCAATGCTTAGCATGCATGGTCCTGTGTTCAATCCCCAGTATCTCCATTAGATAAATAAACAAAAATCTAAAAATAAATAAACCTAATTACCTCACCCCACAAAAAAGTGAAAAAAAAAAAAAAAAGAAAGCAAACAGTTGGGGAGGCAGGGACACCCAACCCAACTACAAAAACAACGATACTGGTGCTTTTCCTAAACTCTCCTAAAATGACAAAATCATGGCAGGAGTAGCAGGCTTGCAGGGGAATGATAAGCGTATTCGGAGTTATTTCTGATGAAGATAAACTGGCAAATTTAAGCCAACGGAAAAGTTACCCAAGCAAAATACAGCTTCTTTTTGGTTGCCCTTTTTTGGCGGGGAGGAGAGGGACCCTCTTCCAAGGAAAGAGGGTCTACCACGTGATTGAAGCCTTTTCCTCCAGAATTCAGGCCCTGGGTGTCAATTCTTCAGACACAAGGGGCTTCACACATCAGGTCTTCAGTGGGGAGAATTCATCAACTGCTTTCACTCACCATTGTGAAACATGTGACAAGTGACAAGTTTTTTAAGAAAACACAAAACAAATTCAGGTACACAAAGCATGTTGGTGGTTTGGTAAACATGTTCTTTTTAGTTTAAGGGCATTCTTGAACCTTCCTGTGAGTTCTCTTTCACGAAAAATGTCTGCCTACGTTGGGTCATTAAGGTTTTTTTTCAGTTAACAGGAAAACTCTTGGCTTCTTTGGTAATGATTAAGAAAATGCTGCTGGATTCCAGAATAAAAACTAAGTGACTGAAGACCAGGAGGAGGGAAGAAGGGAGGTTTACTTTCAAGGATAAGAATCAAATTCAGAACTCAGACTCCCGGAACATCTCCCAAGTTGTCTTATAGATTCCACACATCAATTAAGCCCTTATCTAGAACTTAATACCATGAGGAAGCTAATTTTTTAAATTCTACAGAAAATAATTTATTTTAAGCTAAAGAGTTGCTATTATCTCACTATTTCATTTCTGTATCATATTTTAAGTATTCCCAGGTCTTTGACTGTGTATTTACATCTGAGGAGCCACTCAAAAGGACAAAAATTCCTCTTTGCACAGGACTGCAAGATTTCAGCTCTAACAACCAGAAAATGACAAGTTAATCATGAAAGCAAGGCGGTAGAGTGCAAGCTGAGCATGCAGGAGGTCCTGGGTTCAATCCTCAGTACTTCCATGAATGAATGAATGAATGAATATTATCCCCTCCCCCTCAAAAAAAAAAAACCCAGAAAAAAGAAAGCACCCCTCCAAGGCCCCTGGAAAGACCCACCCCTACCATGAACCAGCCATTCTATCCACAAAGTAGATGCTTTTAAGAGTCTGTTTTCCAATCTCCACCTCCCCCCCCTTCCATTCACTGCCTGCTCAATTCACATTGTTTATACCCCACCCTCAGGAGTGTAAATCTGACAACAGCTTTTGAGCCAAATCAGAGCCGCTAAAACTCAAGGACTGCAAAGGGTGCTCCCTCTTTCGGTGCAAAGATCTTCACGTTTGGAAGCACATCTCAGTGTTTCTTCTAAATTAATTTAGTTGCAGTACTTGTTCCGAAATGATTAGCAGGTCTACCAACAAGCAGGTCAACCTGAGGGCTTTATATGCTGGCAGGTTTCGGTGGAGATGGTAGGTTAAATATTTCAAAGTATTTTGCCTAGATTCTACTGTTGAACTAGTTTAGAATACTCAGACTGCCAGAATTCAGTTGAACTGTAACTATAAAATCTCAGTTTTTCATTATCATCCCCTGATGGGTGCTTCAACAGAGTTGAAAGTTGGAGAAAGCCAGAACGTAAAATCCTAACAAATGCGCCTCTGGGAGCAAAGAGTTGCCTGGAATGGACACTAAATGTACGCTGTGACCCCATACAATGAACTGCACCCCAATTACAGAAAAAAAGACTCTGAAGGCTTTAACCTTCATTTACACCAGTGCTCCCAATAGTCAGATTTATGGGCGGGGGGGGGGGGGGGCAAGAGGGCACAGCCATGAATTTCTTGGCGGCCCACTGCCAAGCTCCTTGTACACGCCAGTCTTTGCAACGCTCCTCTCAACAAGCCAAGTGTCCAAGTCCTGTCCACTCCACAATAGAAAAGAAACCCCCAAACCAAAAGAGAAACACCAAACAATCACAACTCAATGGGAGGCTCCAGCCACTCCTCCCAACACAAAAGGAAGCCAGAGTCTAAAATATCCTGGGCCAAGACAACACTATGGGGGGGGGGGGGGCGGTTGCCAGGCAGGCAGAAAAGCAAAATCATAAACTCATCAATTCAGGGATAAAATCATAAAATTCCCAGGAATGCGAACAATTCAGTGAATCTAGGCTACGAGGTCCTTATAGACCCTAATTAAGTCTGAGCTGTGGAAACACCAGGATTCAGCACTGAAAGTCACTTCTCTGAAGGTGCATGCTTTCACTCCCCTCATCACCATATACTGAGCACCTACTACACACAAAGCTAGGCCACCGCTCAGTAGCTATTTTTTAAAAAATAGAGAATTTTAAATAGATTAAGACCTTCCAAACTCTTCCAAATGTGCATAACATATGAACTGCAGAATAATAACTGCTTTCCAGTAGAGAATCAAATGCTCCAAGATTATCAATTTAAATTTAGCCATCCCTTTTCTCTCTCTCTGTCTTAAATCATCATTAAGCAAACAGAAAGAGCATTTTCTAGGCCTCCTACTACAAGGCTTGGAAAATCCCATAGGATATTAGGGGCCTGGAAATACAGAAGAGGAACCCCAAATTTCCTTTATTATTTTGGACTGTCAATAGCATTTAGGCAAAACACCTCCTCCCATTTCTGCTTCATATGTTTTCCTTATTGGTTCATTTACACGGCGCTGCTCTCCCAACAGCAGTCAGTACATCGTTTTGTCATTTCTGCCTTTCCCCGCCATTAGGGCAGGCTGCAGAGACGACACCCCAGCTGCCTCCCGGAGTGGCCAGCAGCATCAGCGCATCCCTTCCCTCCAAGTGGTCCCCCCGTTGACTAATGTTCACCAACACTCATACATCATTCCCAAATTGGTCCAAATGAATTAAACACAGCTCTGCTTAACATTACGAGATTTAAATGGATTTTCTCTCTACAGGTCTGCCCCATAATTGGGTTTATCCATCTTGTTGAAGTACAGTTTACACTTGCTAACATCACGCCAATTCAAGTTACATTTTCTGCTCCAGTGGCAGGAGCAAGGCAGATTTGTCATCGGATCATAACAGGTAATTCAAACAACAATTAGTTTGATGACGGCCCGTATGTCAATGTCTGCTCCCAGCAGCCCGGCTCACAGTCCGTGTGCTCTCTTCCTCAAGATGAATTGTCTTCACAATTCTTCAATTTCAATCATCGACAATGTTTACTGAATCAACTTAAAAACTATTGACACAAGACTATCTTCCCTACGGAGCAACCTCACTAAAGGCCTGGTGAAAAGAATCCTCCAGGCCCCCCAGGATGGGCTTACACACATCCATTTTCATGCCTTGGATAACTTCTGATTTTCAGCCAACCTTCTTGATTCTGGTGCCTCACCTCACCCTCAAACTTCAGGGAGGCACAAGGTTTAGGAATAAAAAGGAATGAGTTTGTTTGTGTAGGCTCATCCATCCACAAGTACGAAAACGCTTGTTTTCATTTTTGTTTTTTTGGAAGTCCCCTGCAGGAATGAATGACAAATTCTCAAGATCTGAGAAAATGTTAAGACCCAATGGGTAACACTATTTGTCGTTAAAAAAAAAAAAAAAAGCTGATATTGCTTTTAAAAACCAACTAACCTCCAAGCATCTTGAAAGCTAGAAGACAATCACATAAATATAAACTAGTCCAACCACGGTTATGCACTGAGCGATGCCACAGTCACTGAGACAGGGTGCAAATTCATGCACTGAAAGGGAACTGAAATCAAAATATGAGATACCCGGGAAAGAACATTAAGTTGACATAGGGACTGAAGGTCCATCTCAAATTATTTGGTTGAGTACCAAAAAATATATTCATTGGCCTCTCATGTTATGAAAGAGACTGTTAAGAGAAATATGCAAACTTAGGTACTCTGTTCCCTCTCTGCCCACAGTCTGTATTATTTAAACACATTCGCACCCTTTGTTGAGCACCTACTATGTCCCAGGAATTCCTGCAAGGCACTCTAAGGATACCAAGATGAGGCACAACCTCAAAAGAGCTTATATTCTCATCAAATGGTACAAGGACTAGGCAGGATTTTTAAGTGACCTAAGAGAAATTCACACAGCAACCAACAGGAGTCACAAATCTTTGTTACCCAGCAAAGATAGTCCACGTTATCAAATTTATCATGTGTGATATTCTTGACAGGAAATAAAACATACACAATGCACATCGGAAAAAGGCATACTCTAAATCTACAAACAAGTACTTCACAGAGGTCCCTGTGGTTAAACACGGCAGCTTGGATTCATCGAGCAGTGTGCCACTGCCCTGCCCAGCCATTTCAGACCTTATCTCACTTAATCTCCCAACAACTTTCTGGAAACTGGTAGCACCATCATCCCCATTTTACAGATTAGGTAGCAGAGGCTCGGCAGACCTGGACCTGAACCCAGGTTATCTGGCTCCAGAAACACGAGCTGAACCTCCCACCTCCTCTTGTACCTGTCCCTTTAAAATGGAAAGGCAATGCTACGACAGCCCAATGGAAGGGTGCATACTTTGTTAAACTAAGCCCGTAGTTCTCAACTATGGACAGTTTGGACCACAAGGGGACATAGGGCAAGGTCTGAGGACATTTTTGGTTGTCATATTTTTGTTGGGGGCTAGTGGCACAGAGAGGGTAGAGGCCAGGGCTCTTGCTAAACAAACATCCTGCCATGCACAGGACAGTCCCCAGTGCAACAAAGAACTATCCGGCCCAAAATGCCAACCATGCTAAGGTTGAGAAACCTGGGCTCAGTCATCTTATCTCACTAAGCCTGCAAAAACATGCAAATTTCCACTCCAGGCCTCAATCAGTGTAGAAGCTGGTAAAACCAAGTGTTTTTCCAGCTGGTACCATAAAAAAAATGGGGTTTTGTGAAGATGCTTCAAAGTGTCCACAAATGTTTGATTCTAATGTTTCTTTTTAGAACAAGTTCTAGATCAAGAAATATATAGCACCTGTCCCTACTTTTAAGCTTTACATATTTTTTGAATCTCAGTGTATTATTCATTAAAATATTAAACTGCCAACCACCCTGCGGGTTTTGGTGGAAACTTCAGGAAGAATGGTCTACTGTAACTTCTGTTTAATTGAAGTGGATGTTGAGATGTCAATATAAACCGCTTAAAGAAAAAAAAATAAAAAGCTGTAGCCACTAAACTGTTTGACCAGGATTTGATACCACAAATCAAACCAAACTCCAGAAACAAATTATGTGCTAAGCTTGGTAAGCCTGCACGTGTCAGGAGAACCCACTTAGAAATTTCTGTGCTTAGCTGGATGACCCCATGATTCTCAGGTACTCTCTAAAAAGTTAATAGCAAAGTGCAACTTATAAAATGGAGTCACTAAGAAAATACAAGGGCTGGCTGCCACAGACCAGACCCCTACGCCTGCTGGCTGTGGCCCAGAAGGGGGCACATATGGCTGATAGAACAGTTGTTTCCATTCTTTCCAGTTGTTCCAGTCAAAGACGACCAGACGTCCTCTCCGCAGCCTCCCCAGCCCTCTTACAGACCATGCAGGCTGGGCCCCAAGTGCCTTAAGACAGTGGAGAATGAACAGATACAAATACCTCAACTCAAACAAATACAATGATAAAATTAAAACAGATAGAAGTTTAGAAACGGTAAGTAAAAACGGTAACACTCGATTGTCTTATTTTATCTGGCCAATGTAATGCAACTGCTATTGGCTTAGACAAGACAATAATGTCTCCTTAAAAGACAGACATCAGGCCACAATGGACTCCCGGGTTCTGGTCTGGGCTCTGTTTCTGCCGAGTTGTGGGACCTCAGACAAACCGATTCGCCTCTCTGCTCCCCAGTTTCCTGGCCTGTCTAAATGGACTCTACCTTGGTTCCACTCCAAGAGTGGTCTGGGGCCCAAGGGCATCAGCATCCCTTGGCAGTGTGTTAGAAATGCAGGCTCTCAGGCCCCCCCTGGAATCACTGATTCCGCATCTGCATTGTCACGTGACGTGGAGGTGTGAGCAGCACTTAGACAGCCGGCCCCCTCCCTTCAGGGTCCCCGAGCTCCCTGCACATATGACAGCAAGAGTCCCACCTTCCCTCACCGGTACTAACTCAGGAGGCAGTGAGCATCCTTGATTACCTGATAATGAAATGTTCTCAAAACAGAGGCTACTATCATTGAACAGACATGCTTTAAAGAATTCTGAATGTAACCAGCCTTTTGTCCCCCAGGGAAAAAAGAGTCAAGCTAGAATAAGCCAGCAAACAAACAGACAACTACAAATAGTTGTTCTCATGAAACAACAGGCATCAGAATCATCCCAAGAGTGGAATGGGGTACAGATTCCAGGATCCCCTAGATTGGAGCACTGTCTTTAATGCTCCCCCCGGGGATTGTAATGTGCAGCTGGAATTGGGAAGCACGGCCCTGGTCCAGTGGTTCTCAACGTGCTGTCGCCAGAGAGTGGGCATCAGCATTAACCTGTAAAAACTTGTTAAAGCTGCAAATGTCAAGACCTACCCAGACCTACAGAACCTGAAACTCTGGTGGGGCCACAATCTGCATCCCAGCAAAGCCTCCAGGCACCTACCTTCCGGGGGATGCCTGCTCAAATTTGTGAAACATAGACTTAGTTCTAAAGAAGGAAGATCTCCAAGGGGTTAGAACCCAGGAGTCCGTATTTTTGAGCAGTGCCCAGGGGATTCCTTGGAATACAGCCCAGAGAGCTGGCTGGTCACCTGCTTCAGGAAACCCCCAGGCCCTCCTGAGCATTATTCTGAGCAGACAGTAGTTAGCATGAGATATGCGGTACAGTCTCTCTCCAGTCTGACTGCCCTAGTTTGAATCCAAATTCCCTGAATGTGGGCAAAATATCTCAGGTATCTAAGTGTCCGTTTCCTCATTGACAAAATGGGGATAATCATGGTAAGAGTAACTACACCATTTGGGTTTCCTTCTGTGTCGTTATGAAGAGTCAATAAATGATACACATACAGCACTTAACATTGGACCCAAAGCATCGGGAGAAGTCAATAAGCAGAAGCTGCTACCATTATCAACTGTTGTCACTGCTTCTGACCCCAAGACTAAACACATTACTGCCCAAGCTAGCCTTTCATAAACAAAGAAATGCCTCTTCCTGAGCCTTACAGAAGCCTCTGGCTCTCTTCACATACCCAGGGAAAAGGAAAGGCCTCAAAAGCTCACTGGAACCTGAGTGCAGTCTAGTTTCTCACCCAAAATGAGAAGAAAAGTTATCCCCATCGAGTACGTGGCCAGCCCTCAATTTTTAGTCAGCAAGTGAAAAACAACTGAGCCAATAAATGATCAATTGACTGATCCCAGAAGCCTCTGGGGCAACAATCCCAAAACTTCAGTAGGTGAAAAGCAGAACCCTGATTAAAAATGCAAACTCGCGGGCTGCACAGGAAGCCTGCTCTATCGGACCAAGGGGAGTGGGGCACTTACAAGTCAGCATCTAACTCATCACCAGAAAGGAAGCTCCCAGACGTGTTTTTGCTCACTGACGAATTCCGCAGGGGCCAAGCACACAGCAGAAGTACACCAAACATTTCTGAATGAATGAACAAATATTCTGAGGTATGGACTTCAATGAGACAATTAGGCTAAAACTCATCACTTGTAGCAAGTGAATGAACCTTTGGAATGAGTTAACTGGCATCTGGAGGCTTTGTCAAAGTACTCCAGTGAAAATGACATCTGTGTCTGTCTGTCTCTGTCTGTCTCTTTCTCTCTCGGGCACACACACACACGCACACACACCCCCTCTGTGGAAAGTGGACATGAAATCTCACAACCAGGTCTGGAAATAAGAGTAAAGAAAAAGTGAGGAAGTGAATGTACCAAGTACTGAGGTTGTTTCTGTGAGTTCTCCCTCTTAGCCCAGATTTGCTCCTCAACTGAGGTGGCAAATCCTCAAGAAAACTGCAAGGCCAGGGAACTTGCGGAGCAAAGGAGGGCCTCATTCACAAGAGCCAACCATCAGAAACGTCAACTGGGGAATAAAAAAGCCAGGAGCCCTCCAACATCCTGGCCAGACCCCCTGGTCTAATTCTCTGGCCACTCTGATCACAAACAACGAGGATCTACTGGGGCAAAGTGATGGACTCCAAGCCACAACAACTCAGGAATCTCAACCACGTAAAGACTCAGACAAGACTCAATGTCAAGTTCACATTCAAGAATAAAGGAACAACATGGGGCAAGATGCTCTCCAGCTTCTATCCTTCTCTCGCTGGCTCCACAAAGCACAAAACCCTGAGGAGAGGCCTCAGGCCTTACTGAATCATGGGGGATGAGTTCTAAGACCGAGCAGGAGGGGTATGAGCTGGCAGAACTCAGACGGGAACGTGCAAGCCTGAGGACATGAGGGAAAGCAACACCCACTGCAAAATCTCCACTGCTCAGCTGTGTAAACAAATAAAATGGTCCATTTCTTCTGGATCTTCTCCTAGTTGTCTTTGTGCACGCACACACACACACAGACACACACACACACAAACCACTTCACATCTGAAAAGAAAAACAACCAAGAAAGGTCTACACAGTTTGTTTTTGTTGCGTGTGGAGTTTTTTTTCCCCCCCAAATCACATCTGACTTGGTGTTAAAACATCAACCTTTGGCCAAAATACTCTTCAAACAAAGGCTTAATTGGTTCTGAAGTAGCCCTTCTGAAAACCAAGGGAAACATCTTCCATGGGTCTTGACCTTGATTACAGAACTGCTCTTAGGGTTGGAATAATGATGAAGGAGGAGTGGTGGAAAAACTAGCTTCAGGGAAGCAACGGGGAGAGTGCCTAAATGTTTACCCACAGTCACCTGCGGGGCGTCCCTGGGGGGCATCCACAACACCAAGCCACCTCTGTGCTCAGCCTGCAAAATCCTTTCCCGGAGTTAATGGAGAGATGGTGGGAGGAGTTCCCAGGAGCAGGGGCCAGAAAACAAAGCACCGCATGAAGGGAGCCTGGGTGGACTCCTACGCGTCACTCACATACCTAACGACCACTCTGCTGGTGCCTTTCAATGATAACACCTGAAATCCAGTGTTCAGGTCTTTTTCAAAAGGGCAACAGAAGCTAAACACAGGTATTACTCACCCAGTCCACTCTGGGTACAAACAACAGAATCTGAAACATATATTCCTCCGAAAGATGCAGGTTAGGTTACCAGGGCCTTATATTCATAATAGCAGAAAACTAGAAGCAATCCAAATATCCAGAAACATAGGACACGTGTGCTGTGAAATAGTACACGGCCGTGAAAAGGAGCAAACAATGTCACAGGCAATTGCAGGGATGTAACTCACAAACACAATGCTGAGGGCGGCCAGACATGAGACAGTAGATTCTACACGTAAGAAGCTAAAAAACAGACAAAACTAATCTATGGTGACAGACGAAACTAATCCACGGTGAGAATTTTTGTTGGCAGTGGGAGAGAAGCCTCAAATAAGCAAGACTCCTGGGGAATTGGTAATATTTTTTTTCAGGGCCCAGCAAACTATAGCCTATGTGCCAAATCTAGCCACTGTCTGTTTTTATAAAGTTTTATTGGGACCCAGTTGCACCTGTACCTACTCCTTTATATTTTTGGCGGCTCTCACACACAATGGCAGAATTGAGTAGTTACCACAGAGACTGTGTGGCCCACAAAGCCTAAAATATTTACCACCTGGCCCTTTACAGAAAAAGCATTCCAACCCCATTCTATATATATGGATCTGAGTGATGGTTTCATGGATGTTCACAAAAGTAAACATTCATCCACCTCTCCACTAATGGTCTGTGCACTGAGCTATATTTATATCATCACAATAAAACTCTTTACAAGTCAATAGAGTTCAAAAACTATGTCTTTTCTTTAAAAAGGCTTTTTAATTTTCATTCCGATTTTATTTGTGTTAACCATTTAGGGAGAACATGGTCTTTGTGTTACTCTTGTCTTTCCAAAACTGAGCCGGGTCAGGAGACTGTCAAAAGTGAGGAAGAGCCCTACGCATCAATCGATATTGTGTCCAAACCTTTTCCAAGAACATAACATGTCTACAGAGTCCCTCGGAGGCCATTCATGTAAACGATGAACTTGGCCAAGTCCTGAGATTACAGGCAAGGTGGGAGGGGACAGGGGTATGAATCTCATGTGATGCACGGTGTCATACTACTTGAGGTTATTTTAGGATGTAGCTTAGGAGAGCAACCAGCTCAGCTCAGATTGAAATACAGTATTTATTAAGGTTAGACAGTTGTAAATTTCCAGGGAAGAAAATTCTGCCCCGACAATCGCGTTGCATTTAAGGCTTAAATTGGAGAGTCGGGCAGAGAGGAAACGTCTGCTATACTCTACACTCAAGTAGGGCCACCCTCCCCTCTAAGCCCCACATTGCTACAGAGTTGCTGTGTGCCTTGGGAACAATTTTACTGCGTCTGAGGTTTCCTCTTTTTTTCCCTTGGCTTCTTTTGTTTTGTTTTGTTTTGCCATTTATCCTTTGATGAGCGAACTAAAATTACAGCTAGATACCATGTGGCTTGGCCTCATCCCTGTCTAGCGGTGACTGGGGGAGAGTGAGCCCTGAAAGCATGGCGGAGCTGGGTCTCTAATAAAATGTCTCCCTGTTTGCCCACGTGGGCACCAAGCCCTAGCAAACAGAAGCAGGGGAGAACAGTACCACCTGCTCACAGAGGAACAGCAATGGTTTCAGTCCTCCACACAATGAGCTCTGTGATTTACTCCGTCTTCCTCCTGAGAAAAGAGCTTCACGTGGCCCGCACAGGGCCAGGTGGTTTGGAGAAAGATGAACGGCCCCACCTAACAAGGGACATTTCAGCGACGGGTGTAAAGACACAACAGCTGGTCTGGTCTCAGCCAGTCTGGTCTCCCAGTGACATGGCCCCAGCCAGCCTTTCCACATCAAGATAGGGATCACGATGCTATTCAGCCTCAGCAATTCCCACACCCTAGGCAACAGGGCTTCCCAGCCCTCCACAAGATGTAGTAGGCCTCCAGACATTGTTTGTTCATCCATCCATTCATCAAGAGTTAGGGTTTGGGCTTGTTCGCCAACCAAGTCCTGAGTCGACACCATTTTCTGGGAGCAAAATTCACTGCGCCATTCCTCAAAAGGAGGAAGGGTCCACCAGGACGTGGGCCAGAGGGAACAGTGGCCAACAAGAATTCCAGCCTTGGAAGTCTCTGGGGTTGAAGGAATAATCCCAACAGTTACACTTTCGCCTAAAATATACACACAGATCGGCAACACAACTGCAGAAGGAACCAAAATATTTTTTAAATACGTTACTGTCACCTTGACATCAGCCCAAAATATTAGGGCTCCAACAAATAATGATGTCTGCTGAGTCACACTTTTCGCTGGTGGAGTAATTCACAACTGAGCTGGGGGGCAAGGGCTATTGGGAAGTCTTCTCCAGGCAGATGCAGATCTGAAACAGCAGAGCTACAGAGATGCGATGTGGCTGCACTTCCACGAGACCACAAACACAGACACAAGTTACCCGCAAGTGGTACCCACCAGAAAGGGAGCAGTGGAATAACGTGAATGATACAACCAAGCGATACCAACTTCCAAGGAGAGACGACCCCAGAGCCAGACTGGAACAAAAACCTCCCTTCGAAGGGTTAACCCAGAAGCAGAAGACTCAAGAAGTTTCGGCACCATTAGTTACACCATGAGGTGCATCCATCCTGGCAAGGCCAGGCAGACAGACGAAAATCGTATTAGTCTGCCCTCCCTCCACTACTGCATTCTGCTGGCATCAGTTCAGCTCTGAGTCTATATTAGTCCATGATTTGTTTAGCTAGCTTTTGGATTTAAGAGAATGGAAGTACTACGTGAGCAGGAAACAGGACACTCATCAGAAGCTGGGATCCGAAGCCTTTCCCTTCCAGTACGTCTAGGGTCATATATCAACAGGTCCAAGAGAAATCAACATTTCAGAACAATCAGGTCAAAAGCGGTATTCTTAGCACCACTTAAGATGATTCTGACCCACCGGAAACAACTCTCTGGCTGTCACACAGCCTCCTCTCCCATCTCCCCCCTGCCCCCACCTTAATTCTTCCCGTTCACATTCTGTCCCCTCATCTGAGTCCCAATTTAGGACCCCTCCCTAGGCAAAAACAAACAAACAAAAACAGTAGCCAAACTGGGGTCTGTGAGACCATTATGCCTGATCTAGATATTATTAGCAAAAAACACAGGCTTCTCCTTTCTTCCATATCTTTAGATCATTTTAGGAGCATTTCTTCTGCTCTTGTTTCTTCTTGGCTTCCCACCTCCCCTGATGAATCAACCACCACCACCACCATCACCACCATCATCACCACCATCATCACCACCATCATCATCACCACCATCATCATCATCATCATCATCATCATCTAGGTTGGGGGAAGGGGCAGAGAATAAGAGACACAAGAGACCTACATATTGACAAATCAGGCTTCATGATCTCTTGCATGTCCTACCTGAATTGCAATCTGGTGTTCAATCGTTTTGTACGCAGAGTAATGTGTGCTCCCGGACTGAAAATGGAGCTGTAGAAAGAAACCAAATCAAAGCGTTCTGCTTATGTCACAAACTACAAGAAAACATCTTAAGCAGTTTATGAATAGCAGACAAACCTTCCTAGATTGAACTGCAGCCTTGGCATTCAATCAAGACCTGTGTATTTTTATCTGTTGCTATAAATAAGCTGCTCATAATAATCTTAAGTTAAAAAAAAAAAAGCACCTATTCAGTAAGCAAAGGCGGGAGGGGGGGACAGGAGTGAGGATCAATGACATGAAAAGGAGAGACGGACGCCCATTAAGACATAAAGGAAGCTAGTGTGCAGAGCAGGAGGCTGCAGAGAAATTAACTGTGTGCTGCAAAAATCAGAATTGCGACACGTAGGCAAGAAGGAAAAGACTGGGAGAGAAAGGATGTTGAGAAGCCACAAGACTGCAAAGGTACAAGCCCCCCCAGAGTTCTAGTAACTGGGCTCTCACTCTCAAACACAATTCTATTTTGGGGAAAACAAATGTGTCAGGGAGAATTCAGGGGCCACCCAATGCCTTATACATTCTTTCGCAATGACTAAGCTATCAGTCCCAGGACAGCTCGGGACAGCTCTGCAGCCCGCACGCACTCTAGGAATCCACACTTCCCCAAAGGGGGAGCCAACCAGTGCCAAAGAGCCACCGAGGTTTCTAAAGACCCCCTATTTGGGGGCCGCTGGGTGCAGGTACCTCCCTGGTTCACCCAGACCTTCCACGTAGTCCCTCCTGGGCCTTTCCCTCTAAAGTCCTGTAGACCCCCCAACAAAGAAGTGGGTAACCCCAAAGGGAAAGGAATACCAAGATGCCTCTACTAATTCTTCTTTTCCCAAATAATACTCATTAATCTTAGGCTCCTACCAATTGGGAAAACAAACACTATCTGCTGATTTATTTCATAAACAGTGCAACAGTCACTAAAGGACCTCAACAATATCTGAAAATGCATTTTAACTTGCCATAAATGAACAAATGATGAAGAATCAGACAGTCCTATAAAATCACTGCCCATCCCCCTCGAGGGCAGCAACAAGCAAATCAGTTGCATTTCCAAACACAAGTCTGTATCATTACCGCAAACTATTGCTATTACTAGCACCAGACAATGACTATGACCAGAACCCTCCTGTACAGCAAAGCATAACCCAGCCCGCAAGTGAGTTTGAGACCTCATTATTTTGTATCTTGCTCCCTGTTAAAAAAAAAACTAGTTTATACGGGTTTTTTTTTTTTTAAGGAGAAAAAAAGAAGTTCACATAAGAACTTCTGAACCAGCTCAAACTAGATACCACATAGTTATGAAATTTTTAAAATAGCCTAAATCCACACTGCTCAAGGGGTAAGGCTGTCTTGTCCCTAGTTGGGGATATAGTAAGTTCTGAGGTCATTAGATCTTTTCCAAATGAACAAAAAAAGCACAAAACACTGCCTATATATATATATATATATATATATATATATATGAGTCTGCTTGCTCCCAAACATAATAGTAATCAAAGTTAAAAGGGGGCACAATACAGGTGGGTCAAAAAATTACATATTCCTTAACCTGTCAAAGCACAGGAATGGATCACACTCTCTAAAGGCTGAGCCATTGAAGGTAAGCCCCCCACACACACGGCCCCCCACACACTCAGATGCAGTTCATCCAAAGTGAGTCACTGAAAAAGACAATGAATTTGCCCCCTCGGCCCCCCTGTCCTTTTTGTGAAAGCTGCCAGTCAGTAAGCGGAGATCGCACTAATTACTGTGACAATTCTGCATCGTGTTCAAACAACTTTTGTGAGAGGGACAGGTTCCTCTGCGAGTTTGGAATTCTTGGCCAAGAGCAGCTCTTGTCAGAGAGGGGGGCTCTCCTGCTCAGGAGAGGAGGCAACACTAAAAGCTTATCCCCCTTTTCAGCTGGTTTTATTCTGCGCTTTTCCAACTGCCTGACTCAGAGCTTAATGGAAACTTGTCCAAGCTTTTTCTTCCCACAAACCCTGCGGAGCCCTAAGGCAATCTGCACTCAGGGTAACCACAGAAATCTCCTATCATCAATTAAAATTGAATGGACACCTGATAGCTAAGTATATATGTTGTGGAAACAAAATTTCATATAATCACAGCCTTCTGAATAAATTAATGAAACTGTGGCTAATCCAAATTCAATTTTCACTTGTCCAATTCCATTCATAATCCTTGCATTCATCACCATCCAAACAACACAACTCCAGAGAGAATGCTACAATTAAGACAGTAAATATATAGCTGCAAGGTCCTTAAGAATCCAACAGAACAAAGTTAACTTCACGTTCACATACACACCAATCTAACCCCCCCACAGGTGTCCCGGCACACAGAATAACCTCGACCAGCTCAAAAATACACACAGCACAAGCTCCAATGAAATCTCTACTCCCAGCCAGTACCCAGTGTGTTGGAGAGATTTCCAGCTCAACTTTCCCCAGCTACAGCAATGAGGACTTACAATTTTCTTGTTTCTCCTCTGGGTTTCCACCCCCTCTTTTCCCAAATACTCTTCTAAATCACACCCTTTAAACTGCTTTTTCCTTCCCTGTAAAACACAAAGATGCCTTGTTCATTATAGTCTAGCTTTTTAAAACAAAGATAAAATATAAGGACCCAGTAAAAACTTGGCATTCTAAACTGGAACAATAATTTATTTATATCTCTGTAAAAAGCTAGAAGGAAGAACAGAGAGGGTTGGCCCTTTGGGGCTTTTTTTGGAAGACGAGGGAAGGTTGAGAGATCTTAGCTGGCGATCTAAGGCTGATCTGAGTTTCAGAACCAGGCTCCCCCATGCCTGGGCTCTTGGGACCCTCCTGCTCTTGGTCACCTGCATCATTCCGAGTCACTTCCTCATCCAGCAATGGTGGCTGTTATACCCTGGGCACGTAATAGGGCCTCAACGTGTTGCCTCCCCCGCTGGGGCATCCGGAATTGGCACCAAATGAGAACACCAAGGTACTTTTCATGTCCTTCCTTCCCATGAAACTCTCAACAAAACAAACCTTCTCTTCCTGCGTGCTTGGTTACAGTGGCCAAGCCCACCCACCCATTCTAATACCCACTCCCTCCTCCACGACCCAGCCCTCTCTGCCCAGAGGAAGCGCCGTGGAGATGTGGCTGTGCTCAACACAGGTTTGTATAAATACTCCAGCAATTCAAAAACCAGCATTTTACAATTAACCACCTCCTTTATTATTATCCCATCCAGCTTTCTCTCGTTTCATTCCTAATCACTACTACTGGCCCTAAATTTGATGCTTCAGATACAAGTCATCAGAGATATTCAGGGAGGAAAGGGAAACAGCTTTTTCAACCACAGAAATCTCACTCTCAAAGGCAACTTAAAAAAAAAAAAAAGGCCTACATTGGGTTTTCCAGCACTAAGTTTACTTCCAATATGATGAAGATTAATTCTTTCTGCCTACTCATTCTACTAAATTGGGAAGAAGGGGAACAGTTGCCTTATTTCCAGTTTTATGAATCACCTAGCTTTCTCTTTTATTTAAAAAATTTTTAAAAAGAAAGAAATCCAGATTCATTTCCTAAAAGGTTTTGGTTTTGGGGGGTTTGGGGTCCACCTTCCTCTCTACTGTGTAGTTACCACCATGGGGCTCTTGAAGTTTAATTTCCATGTCATTAGCTTTCAAGACAGAATAGGGGCTTAAGAATACTTCTTAGGTCACCAGTCTTTTTCAGGACAACCCCAGCCCTATGCTGGGAGCCTTTAACAATGGGAAATAAACTTCTGATCAGGTCTTTGGGTGCCTGCCTGCCCTTTTAAAAAGTGCCAAGGGGGCTTCTAACTTCCACAGGGAAGGCAAAACCAGCCCTGACTGGTAGGTAAGGGGGCTTAAACATTCCTGCAAAGATCCAGACACGGAACATCTGTACCATCCTAAAACAACAACTTAACAAAGGCAACCCCTTTTCACTTCCTGGCATTCTCCTTCAGAAATTCTGCTGCAACAAAACACATGCCTTCAGACACAGGAACAATCTCTCCTACTGTCTCGATGTTCCATCAAATGTCTATTTACCCTCATTAATTTTTTCTTTTCTTTTCCTCAACCTGAAACCATCAGCTATGAGTCAGAGAAAGATCATTAACTTATACAGCTTCCATACACATCCACCTACTCACATTTGGGGAAAGAAGTATTGACTTGCAACACTGCCTGAGACCAAAATCCTCTAAGAAGGAAAAAAAAAGGCGGGGGGGGGGCAGGGGAATCGCTTCAAGAAAGTTATATCTATAGTCTTTGGGGGGATGCTACGCTCATTGTTTTTCCACTTTGTGCTGCAGTCTCTTGCAAAAAAAAAAAAAGTTGAAGTTGAACTTGGTTATGATGGACACTTCTGGATTGGTTTGAGGGAAAATTAGATGATTTTCTTTAAACATCAAAACATAATTACAGTTCTTAAACTGTTTGGGAGAGTGGGGGATAAAATGAATCAGGTTTCCTGCTCTTGTACAAAACACATTTCCCAGCATACAAAAACACGTGGGCTGAAGTGCTGAGACATGTTCCTAACACAGCATTTTTCATTAAAAGTTGCTACACTAACACTCTTAAACTGATGCCCCATCATTACTCCACTTAGCAGTCACAGCGCTGCAACTCATAACGAATTAATTTGCATTAATGTGGGTTTCATGCATCCTTCCCTGGGTATGCCATTGTGATTCAGGCTTAATAAAACTGACACAATAACATATCGCCTTTTATTTCACTTTCCCAAACAGACCAACCCACCCAAAGACCCACACGAATCCTCTCGATTTTTCAAGCATTTTGCTAATATATTTAATACATCACAATTGGCCCAGCACGCAAGACCCTAGTTATCTCCTCAGTAAATATTTATAGCATCACTCTTTCCCATTCATTCTGCATTTTCTTAGAGAATCTCACTGTAGCCTACATCTGCAATTCATTGACTTTACAATTTACCACATGTTGGGATGGGAGAGGTCTTAGCTCCATTTGAATCACTACACAAATATGCAAGTGATTTATCGGTTTCAAACTGAAGACTGCAAGAGAGGGACTCCACTTTTCCTGAACATTACTTCTTCTGGCAGACCATGAACAATTACAATTCGTACTAATTAAGCTCTGTAAATGTGCTGTGCCTTACTAATGCCTGCCAGGCCTCAAATTTATTTTCATGATGCCAAACTTTAGCGAGCAATTTTAACTCCTTCAGAGCTGATCCCACTAATAGCCATTCCTTCCCCTGTAGACCGAGCTGTTTAGGGCCACTTTGTGACAAAAAAAAAAAAAAAAAAAAGGTAAAACTATAACAGACTGAATTACCAGCCCGAAATCAGATGTGCCTAAGGAAGAAAAAACCTATCCTGGGAAAACCGAAGAACACCAGGGCTGATAACCCGTTCAAAGATCCCACAGCCCCATCTTTGTAATGAGCTGTTAAGGGATTCATATCTGTCCCTGAGGGCTAGTAAGTTTCTGCATTCCATTGATTAGAAAATAAAACCTTTCAGCCTTGGTCTTTAAGTTTGGGTTGGATGGAGGGAAGGATCTGGCCAGAAATGACAGAGCCATCAGCCCCCCTCAACAGTTACCCACACATCTCAGAATCCCACTCCCCCTTTACCATGTGGTCAGTTTTATAACGCACGCTAAAACAGCCCACTTTTTAAAAAATAAACTAAAGTCGGCAGGATTATTGGGGTCTCGACCACAGATGCCCCACCCCCAGACCCTCACACAATAACTTACATGCAATACATCTGCTGCTGGATATAAAACTCTGGGTGAAAAGTGGATTGGGACCAGTCTTTACTGAGCAAAGCAATATCGTTGTTAACAGCATACACCCCCACCATGGTATTTCCATCTCTCATAAGAAACTTCTAGTCCCTAATTTCAATCCAGCCACTTCCTCAAGCGCAAATCTTTGTCCCATCTCCTTACACTTTTCTAACCAATCTTAGCCAAGCATTTATTCTGCCTCCCCTGCTCTTTTTCTGCGCTCCCTCCCCAAGATACCAGTGCACTTTTCCCAAACGAGTGGCCTTCCCATCCCAAAGGTAAACCTGGATTGTTTTTGTCATCTATTAATTCTTGTAATCAACTCTCCTCACTCTGTGTCACTTTTTTTTTTTAAACCCTCGCGTTAACCGGCACACTCTGCCATGTGTGTATTTTCCCTTCCAGCTCAGTGGAACATCGTATAAATTAAAGAGCAGTCTCCTATATCAGGTTTCTTTAAGTATTCTGAGAAATATGCACAATATAGGCAACAGGATCTCGGGGAAAAAAAAGAAAAGAAAAAAGAAAGACAAGAAAGAAAGGAAAAAGAGAGGAACCAGAAGAAAGGGGGGAAAAGATGCAAACACCTAGAGCAACTTTGCTTTTGTAAAAAGGCATTTGTGCAGAGCCCCCCACTGAATTTCCATCCCTGAAAGTGCTCTTTATAAATGTGTATAACAATAGCCTGGAGGAAAAGTACAAGAGTCAGCTGCCAAAGGGGGGGGGGGGTGTCTGTCTCAGCAAGCTCAAGACTGTAGAGGTGGGGGTCAGAGGAGGGGAGGGGGCAGCATTTGCGATGGGCTGTCCTCAACGCCCCCATCTCATTGCTTATAATTAGTTGGAGAAATTTGAGCTACTGCCAGTGTCTGCGGACCTTGAATATTATAAGGCCAACGTGGCGTCAAATATCTTAACATTCATAAGTGTTATGGGCTGTAAATAAAGCCTGTGGATTTATGACCCGGTGGCGCTTGCCAGCAAAGGACTGGGGCACATTTCTTTCAGCAGACCTGTCGAGGTGCAAGTTTGCCTTTGGTTGTAAAATTAACCATTTCCTTCACAAATGTGCTCAATTATAAGTCAGAGTTGAAGATTTACTTCCACGGTTGCCAATATCCACTCCCAGAAGAAACTCAGACGCCCACATCACACACCCCTTCAAAAATGAAAGCCTCAAGAATTTGATTCACCCCCCTCCTTTTCAAAACTCCTGAAATGTGTCACCTCGAAACAGTTATAAATGCGGTTAAAGATATTATCTAATTCCACTTACCAAGACTAAAAAGCTTACACCTACTTCCTTGGAAAGTGCCTATTTATTTGGCAACGCCACGATTTAAAAAAACAAAAAAGGAGTAAATCACTCCTTGCCTGAAGTCTCGTCCCTTCCCCCAGTCTAATGTCACCTACTTCCTGAGTTGGAGAGAGCCTTTGCTAAATCCAGGGTGCCTCACACTTAACTGCCAATAAACCAACTTCCACAGAACTTCCAGACAGCTGGGGAAAAGGTCCTCGGAGTTTTAGTCATGGTCCAGAAACACGCGTCCGCACAAAAATTTGCAGCTGTCCTTTCTCTACAGTGCATTTTTAATGTGATTCAGGGGCCCCTGTCGTGAAACATCTGACAAAATGCAAAATCCACTTAGACACCTTGTAGTTTACCCACTGTGCATGGGTAAGAGAAGTTGCAACAAACATTTCTCCACCAAGAACCCTAGGCACTTTTTGCATGCACACAGGCACCTCGGGGGATGTGAGGAGGCATTCAAGACCTGGAAAGACTTCTACTGTAATCTTTAAAAGCACAGCCTCTGGTGCAACTATTAAAATGCTGGGTTTCTAAAGCAAATATTTTTTTAATGGCGTGCAGAACTGCAGTTATCCTGCGCTGCGAACAGAACAGCATTCTTGATCTGCCAGCCCCCGGAAACCTTCCTGTAACTTTTTCACAGCTTGCTAAGAAACAGAAAGCTGACCAGCTTCCAGCTGGGACTCTAAATGAAATCCATATCAGCAAAATTAAAAATCAAGGTAGAAAACTCCTAGCAAGGACAAGGATTGTTTTCCTCCAAATCTTTTTCTCAATCAGATAGGGGGCATCCGTGAAAGCTACTTCCCTTCAGCAGTCAAAAGTTTCCAAAAACACTTCTTCCAGATAAACACTTTAGGCTCCCAACTGCCTAACAGTTTGTTTCTGGGGTTTCAGAAAGCTTTCATTTCAACAAACTGCAAAGCGCTGGCATATTAAATGTATAATCATTAAAATATGACTTATGGGGTGAATGGTGAGCCCATAATCCAAACTGCAGACATTAAACCCCAACCTATAAAGATTAGCACAGAATTAATACTGTTGCATTCAGACTGAAATCTAAACATGTTCGCCATAAATATTTCTGAAGGAGATGAAAAACAATTAGCATAAATACCAAAGAAGGGCAAGAACACCTGTTCTTTTTCAGGGCGATAAGCATTTTATTGTTCTCTATTTAAAATGTAATGACCTGTGTAATTACAGTAATATTACATTGTTATGTAGGGGCTTGGAATGTCACACTTTGCAAAGTGTTGTCAAAACAATCAGGGGTGAAGGTGGGGGGTGGGAGGACAGCGGGGAAGGACCACCATTAACCCTTCACACTCCGAGGTCTAAATCTTTTGTATTAGAAAGGATTATGTTGTTTGAGCGAGGAGAAAACATCCATTTTTCACCGGGCAGAAAAAGAAGTTGCTGCCCAGCTAAATAAAACCCCAATGAATAGGGCCCTCTTGGTCTCCTTTAAATGCTGGATTCCAAGTTCAAAAATGAATTCAAGATGCTGCTTATTTATTTGTTCAGCCTAGTAGCAAATAGCGTCAGCTGAAAAGCAAATAACTTTGGATCAAAGATGCAAAAGCTCTAATAATCAAGTCCTTAAAAAGAATTTCAAGCCTAACTGGAATTTCGGCCACCATATTCCATATTCTCATTTGGCAGGAAGGAAAAAGAAATGCAAAACTACTTTTCCAATCAACTTTAAAATGGTAACAGTATTCTTATCTTTAGTATACAATTGTTACCACGATTCTAATATTTGCCGGGTCTATCACCTCCCATCTACTTAACCAGACCTCTCTCCTTAATGCTTTTTTGTATTCGAATCTGTCTTTTTAAAAGCCGGTCCTATTACTGTATCAAAGACTACATTAATGTTATGCAGAAATCTTTGTCGTTTTAAAATAAAATTATTACTATCAAGCTTTATGGCGTCTTCAGCAATTAAAGCATTATTCTTGAGATAATGTATTATTCATCATAAGCTCATTTAATGATACTCCTTAATTCTTTACGTTCTTCAGTAGAAAAGCAGGAATCGGGAATCCAAAGAGTTTGCTTTTTAAAGGATGCGACTGCTTACAGGTACACTCATAAGTAACAGTAAATGTAGCAAGAAAATACCACCACCAAGGAGGGTAGGGAAAAGAACACAGCATATAGCTAATTTGTCTTTACACCTTGCGCTCAGAAACATTCTATGAAGCACTAAGAATTTCAGATGAGCATGAAAAGACTGCTATCTTGCCTATAGGTTCCTTCCGCAGCTGTATCAAATCTGGAATTGCAAGCCGGCCCTCTGATCGAAGACGTCAGGAGTGACACAAAACAGCCTCTCATCCTCATTTCCACTGCTCTGCTTACCGACTTAAATAAATAACTTTAATTTTAGAGCACACAAACTAACACAGGTAACCGATAGGAAGAAGGAAGGGTGGGTGCACAAAGATGCCTGTTGGTGTTTGAGACGCAAATACTAAAACTGCCTCCTGAGTTCAGAAACGTCTTCTCAGACTCAATCTGATGTCACAGCACCAGGCCACCCGCTATGTCCACAATTAAAATAACTAGACGCTGTGTATTCCTACAATGCCCACAAAGGGGGACGGGTTGTTGGGAGCCTTCCTTTTCACACCGGGAAATCATTTATTTGCCTTTAACAATTTCCCTGTTTCCTAATTACAGCACAACACAACTGTTGGAGTTTCAGGACAGAGTAGGTAGGGCAAGACTGCCACCAGTCACAGCCAGGGAATTTGCAAAGAGTCAAGAGGGCCAGCAAGCCTGCCATCAAAGCTCAATATTCAGATGGCCTTTCAGATGGCTAAGTGGATTTTAAAATAATACCAGAGAGGCTTCCATCATAGGGGGAGGGGAGGGGAGTAAGAAATTCTCAGGGTTACTTTGGAATGTCGTTTGGTCGGGTTGGTTATTACACAAACTCTCCCATTCTGAGCCGAGTACTCCCGGCTCAAGATGCCCACAAGCTCCCAAGAAAAATACAACGTAACTGGACTACGTTTCACCTACAGCTGCAACCCCACAGCCCGGCTCCTGCAGCCTGGAAGAGCTGGCCCAGCGAGAGGAGGTCGGGCTGAAACGCTCTCCCAGCTTCCCAAGCATGCAGAAGCCTGGGCGCAGGGGAGGGAGGTGGGGTGGGTAGGAATAATTATTTCTCTTTCCTAGCCATAAAATATGACCGGTCTAGCATGCCCTTGCCATTTTTGCCAGGGCCCAAAAAACAAGTCAAACCTGATAGTTAATATTTTAATGCTTAAAAACACTTGTAGATCTGATCGACTCCCGTCCGGCAAGCCCTCGGCCATTAGCACCGAGTCCACGGCTGCTGAACAGTGGGTACACTATTTCAAACTGCTATCTCGAGTTACCGACAAAAAAAAAAAGTAGCGTGTGTAAATAAGAGGAAGGGGGAATCAAACCAGAGAAGGTGTAAAATGACAATCCCGAGAAGCCTGGCACAAACGTTTAGAGATTCGTAATCCAGGCTTTAGAGAGGAGGGTGGGATGGGGGGAGGGGGTTCAGGGCAAGGGCAAGGGGCAGAGGCCGGTCGGGGAAGGGGGTGAGCCTTATTAACATATATCAGGGGTGGGCGCAGGACTCCCGCTGAGGGAAGGGACCCCCCAGAGCCTGCACCCTGTGCCGCCCTGGGGCCCCCAAAGTTGGGTGGCCCGCGATCTGCAGCCCACAGCCCACTCCCTTTAAGGAGAGGCGCCTTCGGCCTCCCTCACCCCTGGACACCCTTGGGCCTCGCACGCCCTGGTCTCAGGCACCCGAGGGCCCATCGAGGGCCTTCTCGGAAGCTGGCGAGCGCAGACCCCGCGATACACCCCCAGGCACCAAAATTTCCTAGAAATACATCGAGTCCGGTTGGAGGAGGCCATCCTGGCTGCACACAAACCAAGAACAGCGGCCACGGGGGCCTCTCCACCCCGCGCGGGCCGGGAGAGCCCGCAGCCAGCGCGCCGGGCAGCCGAGCCCGCCACCGCGCCCCAGGGCGCTCGCGGCCCTGTGGGGTTGCCCCAGAAAAGGAAGCCCAGAGCCCCCAAGTTTGCAGTGGGACCAGTCTGGGAAGCGTGACCTTCCAGGGGAAAAGGCGAGGAGGGCTGAGAGCCAGTCATCGCCACTAGAAAGCTAAACAAATAACCAGCCGAAAGAGAAAGCTGAGGCGCTTCTCCAAGGCCCCGGGCTCCGCGCGCCCGCCAGTTCCCAAGTCCAACGCCCGGAGGACAATCCACTCCCTACCCCGCGCCTCGGGCGCAGCCCAGTCACTCAGTCCCCGGCAGCAGCAGCCAAGGGGTTAACCGGGGAAAGCCCAAGACGCCACAAGAGGGAAGGAAGGGAGAGGGAGAAAAGAAAGAGCCACACAGTCATCTTCCCAGGGTGAAGAAACAAACACCACCACCAAAGGGGGCGGGGGGAATCAGAGCGCAAAAAAAAGTTCTTCTGACTTCCCCCCCCGCCAACAAAGCCCTGCTTGGAAAGAAAGGTCTCCCCAACATCACGAGGCAACAAACTGAAAGCAAGAACATGGCGAAGTGCAAACAAATCCAGTCCACAAAAGGCAGAAAAGTTTGGAGAGTTTCGGGCTGCCTGGGCCACGAGCGGGGGAGGGGAGGCGGGGAGGGGAGGAGGCGGGGAGGGGGAGGGCAAGCGAGGAGGAGGGAGGGGGCAGGGCAGGGGCCGCATGCAGGGCCGGGAGGGCGGCGAGGGCGGGCGGGCGGGGGCCGGGCGCGGAGGCACTTACGGTTCGGGCGGTGGGCGAGAGCGATCCGTTGGGGAGGTAGGGGCTCGTCAGGTCGGGGATCATGATGAAGGGGTAGCCGGGATACGGTGGCCCCTTAAAGAGCCCTCCATCTTGCCTCTTGGCCGCTAACATGGCGGGGCGGCGAAGGGACGACGGCGGCCGCGCGGAGCGGGAGAGAGCGAAGAGAAACTTTTTAGAAAGTGTCCCAAGTGGCCAGGCGCCCCGGCCGGGCCGGCGCATGGCCGGGCCGAACGGGGCGCGGGGCCGGGGCGCGCGGGGCGGCGGGCCCGGGGGGCAGCTCCCGGCGGCTGCCGGGCGCGCGGGGCGTACTCACCTTCTTCCAAACTTTCCCGGGATTTATCTCGGAAACTTTCGGAGCGAGGCGGAGGCCGTCTTTCCGCCTTCCCGGAGGGGTGGAGGTGGGGAGGGCGAGGGGCAAACGCCACGCAGAGGGGGGAGAAGGGGGAAAAAAGAGCCAGCGGGGTGAGGGGGTTTGAGGGGGGAGAGAAAAACAGGGTTACAAGTTTTTGCAATGGTGGCACCACACGGACACGCCGCCCGCCCGGCCCCGCGGCGCCCCACCGCCGCCCCCCAACCCCGACTTCTCCCCTTTAAGCAACATTTGCCAAGCCCAGGAAATAGATTAAAAACCCCACCGGCCCGAGGGGCTTTTCCTACCTCGGAATCGGAGGAGCTGTTTTGATTCGTTTCTGATTCATTGACTAGAGACGATTTGACATCAGCTAAATCCCTCTCTGCCGAGGAGTTTTCGGAGCTCTTCTCCTCCTGCTCGCCCTCGTCTTTGAAGGAAATCAGTTCGTCGTTGGCGCCTAGGTCATCTCCTCCACCGCCGTTCAGCTGCGGCATTTTTTTCACCCACCAGCAGCAATTTTGGAAGAAAAATGAAGGAGGAAGAAAAACCAAAAAAAAAAAAAAAACCCAAAAAGTTTTGCCCCCCCAAAAAAAAATAATGCAAGAAAAAGACGAGTCCAAGGTGAACTTTTTTCTGCTTTGGGGTCTTTTTCTCCTGGGGAGGGGAAAGAGGGAGGAGGGGAGGGGAAGGGGGGGAGATCTTCTGCACGCGTGAGTTTGGGTTTCTTTTTTCTCTCGTTCCCAAGGATCCGATCAATGTGCAAAAAAATAATAAATAAAAAAGGGGGGTAAAAAAACACACCAACAACAACAAGAAGTCAGATATAAAGAGCAAAGGGGGGGGAAGCCGAAGATACAGGAGGAGCTCGTGCCGCTCGGATTTGAGTGAGTTGAAGTTAGACTGAGAGCTTTTCAGTTCAAAGGCGGCGCTGATTGACAGATAGAAAAGGGGGATCGAAATCCGGAGGAACGGAGTAGTCTGGGAGCGGAGATTATTGACAGGGCGAGAGGAACACACTCGCTTAATGAGATGCCGGGGGGCGGGGCCAGTTCGGTGACGTCTGCATAAATAAACAGCCGGGGTGGGCGGGGCGGGGGAGGCTAACAATGATCCTTTCGGGCGCGGGGAGAGGGAGGAGGGAGAGGAGGAGGAGGAGGAGGAGAGGGGCGGGGGAGGTGGGGGGAGAGAGACGGAGGGAGGAGTGCGCAGGGGGAGAGGCCTGCGCTGAGTGTGTGCGAGCCCGGGAGTCTGGGCGAGGGAACGGGGACTCGCTCCGGGAGGGGGGAGGCTTCAGAAAGACAATGCGGAGTACGAGAGGAGGGAAAGGGGGTGGCGACCGAGTCAGGAATCCGAGCTGAGGAAGGCGGAAGGAAAGCCCACTTGGGGGGCGGGGATGGGGAGAGGCCCAGAAAAAGTACACTTCAGAAATATTAGAAATAAGCCTTAAGGAAGGGGAAAAGAAGGAGAGGAGAGTATTGCGAAGAAGAGGTGGGGGGGTGCTTAGTGGTTAGGCCAGCAGTGAAATCAGCCACCCTTGGGCGGGATGTAACAGAAGTGGTCAAAAAGAGAGATCAACCCTCCACTTTCAGAGAGCTTGGGGAAGTGGAGGGCTGGGCAAAGTTCCTGGTCATCTGCAGTGAAAGAAACTATTAACCCACGAGGTCTTCCCTCCCCTTTTTGTTTATTAATAGTGAATCATTTCACTAAATCTTAAGCCTCACTAGAATAAATATGCCAAGATGACTTTTTATCCAAAAAACAATCAAATACTGTAGTGTTTGTCAGAGGCATTAAAAATATCCTTAAGGAAAAATACATGATTCTTTTCAATGTAGAGCGTTGTCTTTTTTTTTTTTTCTTAAACTGACGTTGGAGGTGGTAGGAAATGAACTAGAATTCAAAGTCCTTTCTGACTTTGGAGGTGAAAAGTTTGGGCGTTAACACAGCCAGGGAAAATAAAACTGAAAGTTTACCAACCCCTGGGATCAGTGGTGCTGGAGTCTTTCTGGAAGGGGGGTGTGAAATGAAATCCCTGAAAGACTGACCAAATAATCAAGATGTAGATGGCTCTGGCAGGAAATTGCTAACCCCATTGATGCCGGAAGACCTCAGGGAGGAGATGGAAAACTTGAGGTTTGAGGCAGGTATTTGTTGATTTTTAGGCTCTCTCCTGGGGAGCAGATTGATTTGCTACAAAATGGGGAAGAAAATTATGTTAAAGGGGAAAAGGCCTGGGTCCCAAAACACGGTGTACCTGGAAAATGGAGCAAGAACGCTCATTTTCTTGCAAATATCCAATGAGAAGTGGACTGGAATCTACAACATGAAAGGGGATAAAAAGAACCAGAAAAAAAGAAATCAGTAAAAATTAGCAAATTGCCTGTTAGGAACAGTGTTGGTCTAGAGTCCATGATGTACTAAATTATTTCACCCATCCCTAAAAAACATCTCACCTGCTTTTCAGCTGGCCCATCAGCACCTAAGCTTTCCAAACGAAAGTAGATTTACCATGTAATATTTAGAGAGTTTGGGTTTTCAGCAAAACTGTTTTATACGCTAAGGTCTCAGAAATAAGACTCCTAAAAATAATGATACCAAGATTGACAAGGCCAATGAATTCCCCTGCACTGGAAAAAAATGTGTAACCATATTTGCACACTAAAGAGTAAGATGCAGGCAAAATTAAAATGTGGTGGGGGGGTTGGGGGGTGGCTACAGAGGAAAATCACTGTAACTCCCAACTTTAATATTAATCAGAAAATCAGAAATAGAGTGAGAAGGAGCCTGAAAAGAAGTAAAACAAATGTGTACATTTAATCAGACAGGATTGCATAGGATACAAAGCACAGGGCTAATTAGTCTCAGCAGGTAGGACTAACCTTCAGACTTCATAAATAAATAAGGCGGGCACAGTTTCTAAGAGGGTGAGTAGAGACAGAAAGGATTATTTCAAGACACCAAGTAAAAACATGAAGAATGAAATGCTTCACTGTTAAATCCATGTACAAATGGATTTAACAGTTTTCTTTTTTGAGGTCTTTTCACTTGGTTGCCTTCAGATTTACACATGTAGCGAATGACCATAGCTCTTCACGCTTGCTAATCGTCACCTGTATACTCAGTGTACAGCATAGACTTTCCTAAGGCCTGTTTTAAGGTCTTATTTGCTTAAACTGGAACACATTTATAGTAACTCAATTCTAGGGTAATTTCTTTGTCCTGTACAGTGGCATTTTTATTTTAATCTAATCTTGATGTGAATTAAGTTGGATAATGAGGACTTCTATGTCCTTTATAGGACTTACCTGGATAGTAAAAGCTCATAAATATACTGAATTAAAATTTTAAAGAGTCTACCTGTTGTTTTTAATGTCCTGGTCTGCATTTTTATCATGTGTAAACACTAAGGGTTTTTCTTCCAATGATTAGTATCCATTCCGGCATATCTTTATATTTCTCATTCAAAGGAAACTCTTGAATCCTTCCTCCTTTAAATCTCTGATTTAATTAAGCAATTAAAAGTTATTCCATGATAGCACACATGCCACATTCAATCTCACTGCTTTGTGTCATAAAAAGGCTTGGGGAGACTAGCAAGATCTCAGAGGGTCAATTACCCCTGAGTCTCTGAAAGGGCTTCAGGTGATGCCAGGATAGGGGAGAAACGGTGGAGGGTGTGAAACTGAAATTGGCGAAAAGCAAGGTAATATAATATTAAAAAAAAAAAAAGTCAGATTGGCCCACAACGTGGACATGTAATTTGTAGATTTGGTGTGAAATGTTAAACAACAGTTGGCTTGGGTCCAGGTGTTGAGGCTACTTCTCTCTATAGGTGCTGATGACTGACTCCTGGTTAGTAGGACCAAGAGTTCTTCCCCAAAGGCCGGGGTTCTAAACACAGGGAGGAAACCAGACCAGTCCTGACTTGAGCCTGAGCCTAGCAGTTTTGCATATTGGGGGTTGGGCAGATTGGAGGAGAAGCTGTGACCTCTTCCCTCCCAGGTCCTGGACTATAAGGAGACTGTCCCTTAGCACCCCTTCCTTCTCCTCCTCCTCATCCACTGCCCTTCTGCTGTTTCTCGTCTCTGTTTTCTCCTTCCCTTCAGCCATCCCTGTGTTGATAGTAGTAATCTGCATTTAACCTCAAAAATTAAGAGACTAGGTTATCTCTCTCATGGGCACTTCCTACTTCATTCTTCTTGGGGAGCGTAAAAAGAAAGTTTCGGTTTATATAAATCACTTTTTGGGCATCAGTTCCCTTTGAGGGGGAGGAATTATGGCGAATTAGTAGGTCCCCTCTGAGATGTGGGACCGTGCTTGATGAGATGACAGAAACTGGCTGGCCATTGGCCTTGTTACCTATGGCCCCTTAGTCCTATCTCACCTGACAGGTGAGGTGGTTGGACTGGATATTTTCTTAGGTCCTTTCTAACATTCAGAGAGTCCATGATTCCATATTTTCAGCCCACACCCCAGTTATGCTAAGAGGCTCACTGGCACACCAGCAAAAGGGACAAACTCTATTGGAAGTTTAGCTTTAGAATTTAGGAAAAACAAGGATAGTCTGCTTAGAGTCACCAGAAGTAGAGAAAACATGTTGACAACCATATTCAGCTCCCCCAATCACTTAGCAAGATTCTACTAAATTATCCTCGACAGGGTTGTGTACATGCGTGCACGTGTGTGTGTGTGTCTGTGTGTGTGTGTGTGTGTTCATGTTCTGTGTGATTTTTCTTTAAAGATCCAAGCTCCAAGATGGATGATCTGTTACCCACTGTGTTGGACTTATCTATGCAGGGAGTGTACTGACTGAGGGAAGCCAAAAAAAGAATCTGAAAACATAAGGAAGCTATAAAATGGGGAAATGTTTAGAAGCCAAAGTCCTGATTCCACTGTGAGATTTTCTGTTTGCTTTTTGTTCTGCGTGGGTGATGGTTCCTTATTTGGATCTTGAGGAAAGCTACTCCCTTAGCCAACATAGGAACACTAAAAATTGGACACCTGAGAGTTTTCAGCTTTAGCAGGAGGAAGGGGTAGGCAAAAAGGGCCCCCTTCCCAGACATCCTTTTATTTTCCCCCAGTTATTCTGTCAAGGGATGTGGAAAGGCACACACCCTCTTCTTGGAACCCTGAGGAACACTGTTCTGTTCTGGCATTTTTCTGAAGTGCCTGGCTTGATCACCTTGCTTCAGCTAATGACAGGTCCAGGCAATAAAGTGACAATAATGCCTGATGATCCAAGGGTTAATCGGGAGATGTATGCATTTGTACAAGGTTTTGTACAAGGTTTCGTCACCTGCCTTCTTAGCTGTTCACTACCGCTATAGGCATTTGTGACAGCAGCAGCCTTTCGAAAGACATCAGTCCTCCATAAACACACCTTTCTTATTGACAAGATGTCTTTTAACCCTAATAGTAATGGAAGAAGGCCAATAAATGAAACATTTACTGCATAACTTGCCTTATTTTGGGGTGGTGTACATTTCCTTTCTAGCCATCTCTAGAAGATGTTTTCAGCCTAATTTGCTCCCTAGAAATTTCGCTTGCTACAGTTATACGTCTATGACGTTTTATTGCCTGAAGCCAAGTCTGCATAAGAACTTTCTTAAGATATACTTATCCTAATGCCAGGCTACAGGAACCAGGCTGCTTTATGCTGAATTATTTGTGCTACTGGATATACAGGGCAGAGACTTCCCAAGAGTCATTGCCATAGGGTAGGTCTAAATGTTTCTGAGAAGGGAAGGAAAAGGCAGGAAAAAGGTGAAAGAAGTTTCATCTAGGTTGATTTGTAGAAGTCTTTAGAATTAATAATTGCGGGTGTATTTAACATATTAAAATGCCCGAGGTTTTCTTTGCTTTCCTTTAAAAAAAAAAAAAAAAGCTTCAGTGACCCCATCCTTTTTCAGAGAACATCCTTACCTGCTCAAACCCACTGTTATGTTCAAAAATGTCATGGATATCAAAGCACCTTCCACAAAAACATGGGCACTTTAACTTGAGGCAAACATGATGTCCACCAACATTGAGCAATCACATAAGGTGGTTTACATCTGTTCAAGGGACAGAGCAGGTGAAATTTCAGGGGAGGACAATACCATTGTTTCCCCTGTAATTTATCTAGGTGTGGGCTGACACACCTGCTTCTGGCCAAAAGCATCATGGGACAGAGCAGGTGAAGGATCTAAGGAGACTCCCATGTCCACAGTGTGAAGATTTCAGGCTTGGTTCCCCCCCAGGAATCCAAAGCAGCTTTGAGCCTCAGTCTGTCCTTGAGGAAGGACTAAATCTATGTTGATCAAATCACTTGAGACTGAATTAGAATCAGCTCCCCGCTGCCTTGCAAAAATCCCAATTGCTTCTGTAAATTCCAATGATATTCGTGGATTATATTTCCTAATGAAACACTCATTTGGACAGGAAAGGGAAGAAAGATAAATGATGAGTTTCAGGGTCCAGAGTGAGTTTGGGTCGCAGTACAGACAACAGCCTGCAGCATGGGTGCAGCAACAAGGAGGGAGGCTTCCAGTGGACTGTCTGCTGTGTCTTGGTAGCCTGAGGGCACGCTGTAAATACCTACAGCATGAGGGAAGGCATTAATTGTTATTTCTTAAAGGTTCCAGGATGCCAAGAGTGAGAGATTATAATGACCCCAAAACCCCATAAGAAGCACAGCTGCCCCTCCCAGCAACACTGCCCTTGGAAACGTGATCTTTCTCTATGCATGGTACCCAGACACTGATTCTCCCATGCTTTCTCAAGACAGCCCAGGTTCCTGATGGTTTGTGTACGGAAAAAGCAAGTACATTCCTTACTCCAACCCAGCAAAGGGCTCTGCCCCTGTGGAAACTCAAGTCCTGGGTAGAGAAGAACCAGCAGAGGCCCCGCCCACTCCCCTTCTCAGTCCTACCAATGTTCACCAGGGGCTGGAGTGATGGTGTCTAGGTGCCTATGAGACCCTCCTAACCCCGCCAGGCCCTGCCGCCCACCCCCATCACCCAACAGCAAAGGTGGTAACTATCTGGAAGCCAGATGGGGCCTTCCTAAAGGAAGGATCTGATACTGATGTCTTGTAATCTTTTCTTCTCTAAAGGACCCTCACATACCCCTCTGTAGAAGCATCATCTTTCTAATGCGCTCTTCTGGCTGTTCATGTTATTTTATTGCTGGCTGCAAAACACCGTTTAAAAAAAAGTATAATTGTTCATTAAAGTATTTGAAAGGATGAAGGATGTGTTCCTTCGAAAATATCAACAGCACTTTTTTCCCTAGATGATAGAAGTGGGGGTAATTTTTACTTGCATTTGTATGCTTTTCTATACTATCTGGTTTTGTTTGGTCTTAAAAGCCAGGCATGGATTATTTGCATCATCATCAGAAAGAAAATGCTTTTCTTTCTATTTTAAGAAATAAATGCTTTGGTTTTCCTCCTCCTTCTCATAGCCATCCCTCCTCCCCCAAATTGGGGGTAAAAAGGTACCTGTTGCTACGTTGCAAGTGACATGTCATTTTTAAAGCTCTGTTTGCCGAATTTTTCTCTACTTGAATTTCAGAGCACATGGATGACAAAGGATTCCATTTCACTCCTTTAATTTAAAAATAAATAATGAGCCCCACCCACCCAAAATAAGCTCCGAGATCCGCATGCAGATTTCGCAGAGGCAGCATCCTCTGTCCTTTAAGGATACTGTCCTTCTACAAAGCCCTTTCTTAAACCTTGCTCCACCTGCTACTCACAATACCTTGTGAGGTAGAGGGGACAAATATAATTATCCCCATTTTATAGGGAAGGAAACCGAGGCTCCCAGAGGTCCATCGCAGAGCTGGCAATGACCAGGCCAAGACTGGAAGTCAAGTTTCCCGATTCCATGTCCAGGTCTTCTTTTGCTACTGGTTCCTGGGTCAACCCAGCAACAGAATCACTCTCACCAACTTTCTGTGCTATTCTGGTGGTAAAAAGAAGATCTTGGCAAAAACATAATTAATTTCTTCTAAAGCAAAACTCACACCTGTCCTTCAGCTACCTTGTCAAATAGAGGACATCTCTCCTCAAGTCTCATCCATTCCTCTCTCACTTGCTTCTTCTGGATGCCTAGGGCTGTCTCCCCAATTTACCTCCTTCCTTATACCACCCCCGAAAAAGTGCCACAGTTTCTTAACCTCCGTGCTATTGACATTTGGGACTGAATAATTCCTTGTTGTGCAGGGCTGTCCTTGTGTTGTTAGACATTGAGTAGCATCTGTGATCTACACACTAGTTGACAGTGGAACCCCTCCCCATGTCATCACAGGAAAAAATGTCTCCAGAAATTGCCACATGTCCCTTTTTGCAAATTGTAAGGGACCAAAATCACACCCAGTGGAGAACCAGTGCTCTATAGCAAATCACTTCTCTGAAAGGAGTCTGGTAAACTCACTCACTTTAGTAAGTCAGTTCTCTAACTGATGGGGGGGGGGCCCCACCATCCCCTCTCCTTCCAGCCAACCGGAAGCTGTATCAGAATGGCCAGGGGAGTTGTTTCAAACTGTGCCACCTCCACTCCCTGGTGAGAACCTATGCCCTGCACTAAAGGGCATCTTAGTCTCACCAGAAGGGTTCAAATTTTGGCTCTGCTATGTATGAATGTGTGACATGGGGCCAATGCATAAATTATTCTGCCTCTACTTACTCATCTATGAAATGGGGACATAACATCTATGTCTGAGTGTTATCTTGAGGATTCAATGAAATAACAGGTACAATTGCCTTGATCACAGAGGCTTTCAATAGAGCAGATTTCCTTTCCTGCCTCCCCTCTCCAGATGGAAATGGAGTGCCAGGATTTAGCACGGTCCTGGCTCCACGGGAGGGCTCAGTACATCTTAGCTCTTATCACTGTTATTTTATCTCTCCTGGTTACTCCTCTCAAGAGTGGCTGCACTGTAAAAAGGAAAGATGCCTAAACTCAAAGCAAACATCTGGAATGGTGACTTTCAAGCACCAAAGACAGGCCGGGCAGTTACAGCAAAAGCTCTTTAGGATCTCTTTGTGGTGCTGTCCGTCAGGAGAGGGCCACCCCCACCGCGAGAGGGTCCCCTACCACCCTTCTCTCCCTGCCCCTTGGGCAAATCCCTCCCACTCAGTGAGGGAGAGCAGCACGACAGATTTCAAAAGCCCCCAAGGCTTCGTCTCAATTGTCTAGTAATTTAATAATACGCAGCCCTTTGCAAACACTAATTAAGCAAGAGCAAGTTCCCTGGTGAGGGAGGCCAGCCACCCTCCCAACCCTGGCCCCTGCTTTCAAATGGGAGGTGACTGAGAGGTGGCTCCCCAGAGAAGTGGTTTGCCTGGGGCTAAAGAAAAAAGAAAGGAAGAAGCTAGGTCAAAAGGGAAGAGAGGAATTCCAGGTCAGAGGCCGGCAGGGGCTTGGTCCAGTCAAGGCTACCACTGGCCACTCCTTTAGAACAGGGGCTCTCCTAGCTCTTCTGCTTCTCAGGGGAGGGTGGCAGGGACCCCCTCTCACCAGTATCTCACCAGGAAAATGCACTTACCCTTAAATTTTTGCAAATACTTTCTAGACTTTCTATTAACAATTCCTGTCCTGAATAATCATTAAGTAAAGTCTTCACATTGGTTGAGTCTTTTACAATTTTAGAAGTGCTCTCCAACAGTCAGGCACTAGGATGCGGAGATGAGCCACGTGGGTTCTAGAATGATGGCCTTGAACCTGCCAGTGCCACTCCCCAGCTGGGTTTCCTCCAACACAGTATTTCACCTCCCTCCATTTCTGTTTCCTTTTACATAAAATGGAGTTAGTAAAAGTAGCTCTTATTAAAATTATTTCCATTTTACAGATGAAATAACCCTGAGACTGGGGAAAACTGGGCCAAACTCACTCAAGTCAGTAAAGCCTCGGGGGTGGGGGGCACTCAAGGTTCTGACTCATCATATATCGCTCTGCCTCCCCCATTAAAACCTTTAAAACTTTTTGCTGAAGTATAGCATTCATATAGTAAAGTGTAAAAACCTTAAAACATTCAGTTTGGTAAGTTTTTAGAAATGGGCACACCCAGAGGGGAGGGTATAGCTCAATGGTAGAGCGTGTGCTTCGCATGCATTAGGTCCTGGGTTCAATCCCCAGTACCTCCCTCAAAAAGTGTAAATAAATAAATAAACCTAATTACCTCCCCTCACCAAAAAAAACCTAAAAAAAATTTTTTTAAATAAATAAAAAAAAAAGAAACAGGCACACCCATGTAAGCGCTATCTAGATCAAAATAATAGAACAGTATTATCAGAGTGACAGAAGCAATCTTCATGTGCCCTCCAAGTCAATATCACCCCAACCAGAGTAGAGTTGCTAGATTTAGCAAATAAAAATATTGCTTAGGACTACTTATAATAATCAAAAATTATTTGCTAATCTGAAATTCAACTTTAATTAGATGGCCTGTATTTTATCTAGCAATCCTACGCCAAAAGCAACCACTGTTCTGACTTTTATGGCATTAGAATAGCTTTGTGTACATCACGGAAATGGAATCATATGATATTGTACTCTTTGAGTTCTGGCTTCTTTTGCTTAACATTATGCCCAAGAGATTCAACAATATAGCAGTATTTCTTTTTCATGCCTGTGTAATAGTCCACAGTATACACTGGGATATAAATTTATAATATACAATGAATATAATTTTAGTCACTATATTCTGCAAATATATACATACACATATTACAATGAATATGAATTTATTTATGTACTCTGCTATAGATGAACTTTGGGTTGTTTTTAGCTAAGATAAACAGGGCTGCTATAAATATTATTCTTGTATATGCTTTTTTGTTATATCTGAATGCATCCCTATTGAGTCTATGTATACCTAGGAGTAAAATTCCTGTGACATCAGGGTATGCATATGTTCAGCTTTAACAGATAGCAGAGAATTTCTCCAAAGTTGTTGAACCAATTTTTTTCAGGATGTAGAGTATTTCAGTTGCTTCACCTGCTACTGTCAGTTTCCCTCCTTTTATGGTGAGTATATAGGGAAATTTGCATTTCCCTGATGACTAATGCTATTGAGCATCTTTTCACGTGCTTATTGGTTATTTAGATGTCCTGTTTAGTGAAATGCCTATTTAAGTATTTTGTCCTTTTTTTTCCAAAATGGGTTGTCTTTTTCCTATTGATTTATAAGAATTCTTTACATATTCTAGATAAGAACTTTGTCAGACCTTGGTTTTGCAGATCTCTTCTCCCTCTCTGTGGCTTGCCTTTTCAGTCTCATAATGGTACATTCTGATGAACAGAAGTTTTTAATCTTTATGGTTATTGCTTTTGTGTATGTTGTTTAAGAAATCTTGCCCTAGCCCAAAGTCACAAAGATAACCTCTTATGTTAACTTCTAGAAGCATTTTCATTGTATTTTTTATATCTAGAACTACTGGACTTGATCTTTGTCTATGATATGTATCCATCCTATTAATTTTAAAATTATTTCCCAGTGTCATAGTGCTATAGAATCTATGTTCATGTTTGCTAATATCATCACTAGATAGTTCTATTGAGTCCAATAAAGATTTACTAAGCATTTTCACACGTGCTGAGGAATTGGGCTAGATTCTAAGAGTTTAGAACTTGAACTCAACTCGGTGCTCCCTCTCAGAGCACACAATCTTGCCCTTTGTGGTCTGCCTAAATCCATGTATGGCTCCTGCCCCACCCACAGTGTCTCCTCAAGTTCCCTTTAGGGGCAAAGTCCACTTGGATTTGCTTCTATGGCTGGAGCTTGGTGCCTGTCCTTCAGAGTCTGGGCAGGGAGCTGCCAAGCACACTCAAGCGTGTTACTCCTTTGGGACAGCTCTGATTGAAGGTCAAGGAGACAGCCTGAAATCTGGATCATTTCCAGATCCCTGTGCCAAGTATGAGCCTACATTCCAGCCAAGTCGGTGGTGGCGAAGATGCATTGTCCAGTCACTTGGAGTGGCTCAAAAATGCCTGGGGCAGCTGAAATGTTGGTAACAGAACAAGTAATAAACTATGAATGACTTTGGCGGTACCTGATTGTACCATAACTGTCGGCTTTGCTGGACTCATTAGCCCTTCCCACCAGTCGTCAATCACATCGCTAACACCCAGCTACCAATGCCTTAGGCAGGGGAGGGTGGTGTGGGTCAGTAAAGCAATAGCAACCTCATCCTCAATTTCAGTGTCTGTCCTTCAGAGACTTGGTGCTGATCCAGAGCGTAGACCTTTAAACGAGTCCAGCCCACTCCCTTTGCACCTCTTCTGCTTCATCCCATTAACCATCTAGAATGCTTTCCTGGTTCCTGTTCCCTCTTGTTGGCCCAGAAAATCTCCCTTTCTTGGAATGTATCAAATAACCCCTACTTCCCACTGGGCCCAAGACGCTTTTGGGCGATTAGGGCTCATTATCTTGTTCTTCCTGCCTCTGGCCACTTCAGATTAGAACACCCCACCTTCCCCACGGAGCCCCAGCCTCCAATATTGATCTCCAACGTTGATGGCTCTTGTCCCACCCAGGCCCATCACAACTTCTGCAAGAGATGGGGGTCTAGACGTTGTGGGAGAAGGGGGATTACTGCTTAATTTTCCTGTGACATTCTGCCCCCAGTTTTCTGCACAAGCCACTTTCCCAGCGCCCCTCCCCCCCCCCCACTCCCCCAGGGAAAAACCTGAGGTACTCAGATGAAGCCTTCCTACCTAGGACTCCCTCAGCCAAAGGAACCATCCCTGGGTGACCAAGAGCCCTTATCTAAATAGGGGAGATTGGAAATGTAGGGGGTCAAAGCCACAGAATTGAAATGCAAATGTGGGTACTTAACATATTTTAACGGAGTAAAGAAAGGCTGAGAGAGATTTTCCCCAGAAAACTTTAAACATGAAAATGTATCAAGAATCTCTGACAAGATTGGTATTTGTTTTTGACTTGGGGGTGTGGCAGAGAGGTAAGCTTCTATGACGACCAGGCTAGAGGCAGAAAGGAAACTTTACTGGGCCTTGTAAGGAGAGAAGCCAGGGGATGCAAGGCCAAAGGGTGTTCTTGGAGCAAACAAAGCAGCCTGGATGAAGACCACAGGAAGGTGGGAGCCGGGCCTCCAGGACACACTGACCACGAATGGGTTAGGGAACCAGTCCAGTCCCTGTGGCAGGCCAAATACAGGCCTTTCAAAGGAATTAGGGCTCCTGAGGGCAGTGTTGGGGAAAGAAGGCTGAGTTAACTGTGTTCTAAGCTCCAAAGCCAGCAGCTCCCACCAGGAAATCAGCAGGAAGAACTTGACCCCCTCAGACACAAAGGACTCAGGAGGGCCGACTCCTGTGATCACAACTCATGGAAGGTGCTGGAACCAAAGCAGACTGTTACACTCTCCACCCCTGAGCCTAGGGGCCCCAGCAGCTCCAGGTTCTGTTTAACTCTGCTCTACTTAATCTGCACAAGATAAAGTGCCCGCCCTGTGGACTCAAGCTTGCTTTCCCCGGAAGCAGCTAGAGGTGGCCTTTATTCAGGAACTCCGTCCTCTCTGACTCTTGGAGGGAACCAGAGGCTTGCGATCTATCCTGGAGAGCACATCAAGGAGGCGGAGTGTGCACAGCCCATTCATCCTCTTGAGGAGGCAGGCTGCTTGTTCCCAAGCCCAGGCCTCCCAGTACTTTACTGTTGTTGCTACAGTAACTGTCAGTCCCACTGGGGAAAGGAAGACAAAACAGGTGGGTGGCAGTTTTGAGAAATAGCTTTACACACTGAACTGAACCTCTTAACCTGAGCTGATCCCTAAGACTTTCGAGGGGGGCTTTATATGGACATAATCCAAGGGGTTATGAGTTTTAAGGAAAAACATTGCATTTTTATTTTTACTGAACTCTCACTGAAATTTTCTTTCTTTCTTTCTTTCTTTCTTTTTGATATGGGCAACAAACTAGTATTAGCAGTCACTGTGGCCTTTTGAAAAAATTAACTTTATATTTAAACATTCTTAATTATTTCATGTGTCATAACTGACACATATTATTTACATAGTGGAAATAATTTATAATAAAATATAATTAAAAAATAAAAATCTATAATTCTCTAAGTAACTGTTAGGCCCAAATGTATTACCCATATTAGGTAAACAGACTTTCAGAATGGAGAAAAAGTTGAGAAACTAAATCATCCACTTTATGAGGCTAACTCTAATCGTCAAACTAAAACCAGACATAAGCATAGAAATCAAACCTCAGATCATCAGGCTCTGATGCTGTGAGTAAAGCTCAGTTTCTTTCTCTGTTTCTTGGCTTTGCTACTTGGTGTTGGCAACTGTGACTTTAATGTTGCTAGAAATCAGATATTTTCATGTCACCTTATAATGGCTATGAATACCTCAAAATAGCATATGTATTCATCATTATTTCTAAATTGCAATAGTTATTAGACCTGCCTTAATAAAAAGGCATGTAGGTGATTATATCATAGATTTAAAAAATATTTTGATAGCTACATTTCAATATAACTGGGCTCTTTTGCAATCCTATGTGTATTTTTAAATTATTTTTTATTTTAAACATCTTTATTGAGGTATAATTGATGTGTGATAAACTACCTATATTTAAAGTCTACAACTGATACAATTTATATAAGTGTACACCTGTGAAATCATCACCACGGTCAAGATAGTGAACCCATCCATCACCCCCGGAAGCTTCTTCATGTCTATTTTAATTTCTCCCTTCTGCCCCTCGTTAGACCTCAATCCTCAGGAAATCACTGAACTTGGTTTCTATCACTACAGTTACAGTGATTCTCCTTTGTAGCCCCGCCCCCACCTCCCACCCATTTTTATTCTGCCTGCATCTCACTCTTTAGTGTGCAAATGTGGTTATGTACTTTTTCCAGTGCAGGGGAATTCACTGGCCTTGACAATCTTGGTATCATTATTTTTAGTAGTCTTATTTCTGAGACCTTAGCGTATAAAACAGTTTTGCTGAGAACCCAAACTCTCTAAATATTACATGGTAATTCTTTTCTGGTATCATTATAGACTAGTTTGCATTTTCTAGAACTTTAAATAGAATCATACAGTATGGTACTTAAAAAGGAAATCTGCCTTCTTTTGTTCAGCATAATTATTTTGAGATTCACCCATACTGATTGGTGCATCCATAGTTTGCTCTTCTTTTATTTCATGAATGATATTGCATTGTGTGGATAAACATCAATTGTTGATCCATTCACCTGCTGGCGGGCATTTGTGTTTCCAGTTCCCAGCTATTACACATAAAGCTGCATTAAACATTAGTGTGTAAGTCTTTGTGTGAACACAGGCTTTCATTTCTCTTGGGTAATTACCTAAGAGCGGAATGGCTAGGTCAAGTAATAGCTATGTGTTTAACAGCTTAAGAAACTGCCAAACTTTTTCCCAGAGTGGTCGTAGCACTGGCATTCCCACCAGTAGTGTAGGAGAGCTCCAGGAGCTCCACATCCTCCTCATCAGCACTTGGAACGGTTGGTATGGTTGGTATGGTTAGTCTTTTAAATTTTAGACGTTCTGGATGTGAGGTGGTATCTCACTGTGACTTTAGTTTGCATTTCCTTAGTGACTAATGATGCTGATCTTCTTTTCCTGTGCTTATTTACAATCTCTCCCTCTCTCTCTCTCTCTCTCTATATATATTTTTTAGTGACGCGTCGGTTCAAATTTTTTACTCATTTTCTGTTAGATTGCTTGTTTTCTTATCATTGAGTTTTGAGAGTTTTTAATGTATCCTGGATACAAGTCCTTTATCAGATATGTGATTTATAAATATTTTTCTCCCATTGTTTGTTTTATTTATTTATTTTTGTTGTTCTTTTGATGGTGCTTTTTGAAAGGCAGATGCTCTTAATTTTGATAAAGTTCAGTTTATCTATTTCGTGTGTGTGACTTGTCTTTTTGGTGTCAGATCTAAGAAATCTTTACCTAACTAAAAGTCACGGAGATTTTCTCCTGTGCTTTCTTCTAGAAGTTCTGTAGTTTTAGGTTTCACATGTTGATCTGTGACCTATTTTAAATTAATTTTTACATATGGTGCAAACAAGCTATAGATATAAATTCTTTTTTTTAAATACAGATAACCAATTTTTCTGGCACCATTTGTTGACAATATTATGCCTCTTCCACTGGATTGCCTTTGCATTTTTGTGGAAAATTCATTGATTATATATGTGTGAGTCTATTTCTGTACTCTTCCATTGATCTATTTATCTTTACACCAATACCATATTGTGTTGATTACTGCAGTTTTACAATAAGTCACGTTAGATAGTATTAGTCCTCTAACTTTATTCTTCTTATTAAAGGCTGTTTTTGCTCTTCTTAGTCTTTTGCATTTTCCTATGAATTTTAAAGTTAGGTTGTCGATTTCTATAAAACAGCCTCCTAGGATTTAAATAAGGATTGCATTGGATTAGGGGTCAACAAACTTTGTGTAGAGGACCAGATAGGAAATAGTTTAGACCATGCTGTCACTGTTACAACTATTCAACTCTGCCATTGTAGTGTAAGAGCAGTGAGAGCTAAAGCAGAAACATACAACTGTGGATGTGTTCCAATGAAATGTTATTTATAAAAACAGGTGGTGGGCTGGATTTGGTCTATAAGCCACGATTTCCTATCCCTGCTATAGATCAGTTTAGGGAGAACTGACATCTTAACAAAACTGCGTCTTCCTATCCATTAACAAGGTAAATATCTCCATTTATTTAGGACTTCCTAATTCTTTTAATAGACTTTAATTTTTTAGAATAGTATTAGATTTACAGAAAAACTGAGAGGTTAGTACAGAGATTCCCATATTACATGCATTTAGTTTCCTCTGTCTTACATTACTATGATACCTTTGTTACAGTTAATGAACCCATATTAATATAACATTAATAGCTAATGTCCTTAATTTATTCAGATTTCCTTCATTTTTGCCCAACATCCTTTTTCTATTCCAGGATCACATCCAGGATACCACGTTATATTTAATTGTCATGTCTCCTTAGGTTCCTCTTGACTATGACAGTTTCTCTAATGTTCCATGTTTTTAATAATCTTGACAGTTTTGTGGAGTATTGGTCAAGTATTTTGGAGAATGCCTCACTGTTAGAATTTTTAGGGTGTTTTTCTCATAAGGCTGGGGATATGGGTTTTGTGGAGGAAAATGACAGAGGTAAAGTACCATTTTCATCACATCATATCAAACATACATATATCAACATGATTTATGACTGTTGATATTGGCCTTGATTTTCTGGCTAAGATGACAATTTGTCAGATTTCTCTACTGTCCAGTTCTCTTTTTTCCATCTTTCCACACCATATATTTTGAAAAGAAGTCACTATGTGCAGCTCATACCTAAGGAATGAGGAGTTAGATGCTCTTTAATTTATTTCAACAAATTTTGTAGTTTTTAGTATACAGATCTTACACATCTTTTGTCAGATTGATCCCTAAGTGTTTCATATTTGGTGCTAGTCAGACTCTATATTTCTATGCTATTGTAAATGGTATTTTTTACATTTTAATTTCATTTCCAGTTGTTCCTTGCCAATATATAGAAATACAGCTATGAAATGATCCTCTTTATTTCTGGTAATATTCTTTGCTCCTAAATCTGCATTGAAGTGAATTTAGGTACTCCAGCTTTCTTTTGGTTCACGTTAGCATTATTTATCTTTTTTCAGTCTTTCTTGTTTTTAACTTATTTGTGTCTTTACACTTAAAATAATATGTTGTAGGCATCATATAGATAAGTCTTGCTTTTTTGGGACAATCTCTGCCTTTCATTGGCATGTTTAGACCATTTACATTTAGTGTAAGAATTGTTTTGGTTGGTTTTAAATCTACTGTTTGCTATTTGTTTTTTGTTTGTCATATCTGTCCTTCATTCTTTATTTTTTTCATCTAGTTTTGGATTAATTAAACATTTTTATTATTCCATGTTATCACCTGTGTTGGCTTATTAGCTATAACTCTATTGTATTATTTTGATGATTGCTTTAGGGTTTATAGTATATATTTTTAACATACCACAGTTTACCATCAAGTGATATTATTCCTCTTTACATATGGTATAAGAACCTTACAATAATATACTTCCACTTCTCATTCAGCCTTTGTATTATTATTGTCATATATTTTGCCATGTATATTATAATTTATAGTTTAATATATTGTCAGTATTTTTACTTTAAACAGTCAAGTATATTATAAAGATACTTAAATAATAAGGAAAAACTCCTATTACCCATGTAGCTAACATTTCTGGTATTCATTATTCCTTTCCTTGTTCCTAAAGGGTTTCCTTTAACATTTCTTGTAGTATGCTGGTGATGAATTCTTCCAAACTTTGTATGTCTAAAAAAGGTCTTTATTTCACTTTTGTTTCTGAAAGATATTTTTGCTGAGTATAGAATTCTAAGTTACCAGTTGTGGGGAGTTATTTTGTTTAGTTTTGTTCTCATTTCAGTACTTTAGAGCTTTTGCTCCACCATTTTCTGGCTTATATTATTCCTGACAAGCATCCTACTGTCATCCTTATTTCTGTTTCTGCATACATAATGTGTTGTTTTATTTTTTATCTCTGACTCCTTTAAAATTTTTTCTTTTATCACTGGTTTTAATCAATTTTATTAAGATATGCCTTGGTGATGTAATTTTGTTTGTGTCTCTTGTGCTGAGGATTTGTTGAGCTTCTTGAATCTTTGAATTTGTATTTTTTAATTCAGATTTGAAAAGCATTTGATCATCATTTCTATAAAAACTGTATCCTTTGGAAACCTCAGTTACATATTTTTTGGCTGCTTGAAGTTGTCCTATAGCTCAGTGATGTTGTCTATTCTTTGAGATTTTTTTTGTCTGTGTGTTTTATTTTGGATAGTTTTTGTTACTATGTTTACAGGTCCACTAATCATTCTTCTGTAATGTGTAATCTGCTATTAATCTCATTTACTGTATTTTTCATCTCAGATATTATAGTTTTCATCTCTAGAATTTCTAATAGGGTCTTCAAAAATATCTATCTTTGATGTCTCTACTTATTACGCTCAATGTTTCCGACATCTTCTTGAGTATCTTCTTGTTTTAATGTGTGTCTACTAGTTTTATCATTGGTATTATTTCTCAATCAGCTTTGATTAATCTTCATATGCATTATAAGTTGTATTTTCCTGCTTCTTTGAATGCCTGGTAACTTTTTATCACATGCTAGGTACTGAATTTTACTTTTTTGGATACTGGATATTTTTGAATTATTTTCTATTCTTCTAAATAGTCTACATACTCTTGAACTTTGGTCTAGGACATGGTTGAGTTCATTGAAATCAGTTTGATTTTTTTCTGTCTTGTTTTTAAGTCCTGTTGGGTGAGACCAGAGCAGCATTTAGTTTAGAGCTAGATTTTCCCAGCTACTGAGACAAAACAGTTCCTAGTACCCTACCTGACGACATGTGGATTATAAGGTTTTTCTAATCTGGTTGATGAGAAGAGGAACTATTCCCAATCCTGTGTGAACTCTAAGAATTGTTCCCTCTGATCCTTTCAGGTGATTCTTTTCCTGGCCTTGCGCAGCTTCCTCACACACACATGCTGATCAGTACTCAGCTGAGGACTCAAGGGAGACCTCTCCAGGTTTCTAGAGTTCTCTCTCCGTGCCGCTCTCTCCTCTTTGATATTCTGCTTTGCAAATCCCAGCCACCTTGTCCTCCCCTTTCTCCCACCTCCTTCTCTTCAGCCCAGGGAGACCACCAGCTATGTCCTTGTACATACTTTGGACACTCTCCAGTCAGTAAGCAGGACGAGATCAACAGCGCTCACCTAGTATGTTTCCTGTTTCTCAAGGATCACTATCTTTTGTTGCCTGATAGTCAATGTTTTAAAAACTATTGTTTCATATACTGTGGCTTTTTAGTTGTTTCAGCCAGGAGGGTAAATCTGACTCCTATTACAATCTTGGTCAGTTGTAGAAGTCTGCAATCAATTCTGTATCTTTTATTTAATGCATTTTTTAAAACGTGGACTCTAAGAAGTTGTCCATACCCTTCATCCAATGGCCAGAGGGGGCCATCACACAAAAGGAGGTTAAAAATTGCTGCTCAGCCCCTCAGGTATTAGTTCATTTTTTTTTGACCTCTCTCCTTTCCAGGTGCACAGATTTTGCCTGGGGCAGATGGGAAAAGGGCTGCACTGCCTTTAGGGCCCCAGAAGCCGGGATTCAAGCATGGATGAGGATGTGAGCGTGGTCTTTGGGAGGCCTGGGCTCCCAGGTTTCCCCCTGGCGTGGGTGTGGGAGGAACCTGGTCTCTCCACTTGTTGGTTGTGTCTCTGTTACTTCTTATAGATTCTGCCTTCTGTGGGCAAATGTGTCATGGCATTTTAATTTCACAACAAAACCAGTTATTAAGCTTTTTTTTTTCCTTTCTCCATGTCCTTCCTGGGAACCCTTCCCATTTCTACTGCAGACTCTGCCCCTTTCCTCCCCGCCCCCTGTAATTAGGGTTTAAGCTTCCTGAACCTGAACGTCTTTGCCCAGTGAAGAATCTACGTGCACCCTAGCAGAGCGTGTTTTGTTAATCCTGACGCAAAGTCAGAACAGGCTGGTAATCTCTCCTGCCTTTGACTGACAAAGGAGCTGGAGGCTGGGCTGGCTCCAACTGGAAGCTACTTATTAGTCCTGTATTTTGCCCAGTATTCCACGTCTCCCATAGTTCCCTTTAGAAGACTGGAACTACCTGAGTTGCTCTGAAATGAAATGAACTCATTAGTATCTGGAAGCAGTCTGTGGGAGCGAGGCAGGAGGAATTCATTCTATAGAGATTAACACCGATTTAGCCCCCAACATTGAGCCCAGCTGCTCCTTGAGCATCAAGCTCAGAAGCATCTTTTTCTGAACCTCTTCTCTTACCTAGGTTAATTCTCAGGGTAACATAGCCATCAGAAAATGATAGCCCAGCATGAAGGGGCTCCAAAATCCAGCCTTGACCTTCATGCATTATTTTTTTCATTCAACAAATATGTGAGCACCTTCTATACTCCAGTCCCAGTCCCTATACTGGGCACTGAGAATAGAGTGATGAGCAAAACCAGATGAACTCTGTAGCTCCTCTTTATGTGAGGCTTACCACCTAAAAGAGAGACAGACACTGGGGGGGGTGTGTGTGTGTGTCTGTGGGTCCACATATACATCTATGTCTGTCTGTATATATTTATGTATATATGTACACACATACATAATTGTATGCACATATTTATATGCACATATATAAAATACAACCATGATAAGAATTACAATCCATATTTTGTACATATGTAAAACATAACTGTGATAGGAATCAGAAACCATAAACAAAGGGGAAATGACCTGGTCAGGGAGCTCAGGAAGGCTTCCTTGAAGAAATGATGACTCAGCTGAGATAGGAGGGATGAGCAGGCCTTAATTAGGGGTAGAGGAAACAGAATGTGCAAAGGCCCCATGGGCTGAGGAAGCAGGTGTGTGTCTCAGATGCTATTTTCCACAGATGGCTGCATCACTAAGGGATACCACACAGCTCTTCTCACAACGTGACCCTGATACTTACCCATCGAGAGGTAGGGTCTATGTTTCCTCCTTTTGAATCTCAGTGGGTCTGTGGCTCCAGCAGAGGTGATGCCATATGCCTTTCGAGACTAAATCTAAAAATCTTTCACTCGGTCCCCTTGGGAGCTAGCCTCCATGCTGTGAGGCAGCCACGCAGCCACATGAAAAGTTCCAGCTGAAGACTCAGCGGCCAAAGGCATCTCCCTGCAGACACGAGTGAACGAGCCTTTGGATGATTTCAGCCCTGGCCTTTGAGCTGCTCCCGCTGACGCCAAGTGGAGCAGAGATGAACTGTCCTTACCTGGCCCAGCCCAAACTGCATATTTATGAGCAAAATAAATTTTGTCATCATTTTAAACCATTAAGTATTGGGGTAGTGTGTTTTGCAGCTGTAGAGAACAGTGGGGATGGGGAACTCCGAGAAGAAGAGAGCACAGACAATTTGGAGCACTACTCTGTGAACCGAGAATGGAGGAGGGGCGAGGGCTAGATCCGGCACAGCCCAGCGCCGCTAGAAGACATCCTAATTGATACAGGTCGTCTTGCTGTGTGATCACGTACTTAGATTTTTCTTCTACCTGTGCATAGAAGATGAGGAAGGGACATTGACATTATAAGCTCCTACTGTGTGCCAGACGTTGTGCTAAATACTTTCCATTTAATCTTCACTATGAGGTACTGTTATCAGTCTTAAAACATGGCTGCAGCTTCTTCAATGCTTTTCCCATCAAGAGATGAGGTTGTTATTTCATAATTCATCTTTCTGCTTATGTCTAATCAATAAGGTTTCACAATCACTGAGCTTAACAATAATTTATGAAGGTGTACGCATAAATGATAACAATTTAATTTTCTCTTAAAATAATTCATTAAAAAAAAAAGTGGTGGGATCTATGTGTCTCCCTTTTGGATCTGGGTGGAGTCCTGAGTACTTTAACCAACAGAGTGCAGTGAAAGGCTCAGTCACAAAAAGCCGAGCGGCTTTCTCCTTGTCCACTGGAGCCACGTAAGCAGCTCGGCTATCCTAAGGCCACCATGCCGGAAGTGCTGGTGTAGGTGCTCTGACTGACTGTCCCGGCTGAGCTGAGCCTGCCAGCCAACCTTGTTAAGCGATGATGCCATCAAGACCCTCCACAGCAGCCTACCAGCCAGCAGAACACCTCCAAGTGACCGCCATTGATGTTGCTTGGAACAGAAGAATTGCCCAGCCAAGCCCTGCCTAGAATTGCAAGATGTAATAAAACAGCTCTTGTTTTAAACCACTAAATTGTTGAGATGCTTTGCTACACATCAGTAATCAGCCCAGACTGGCTTTATTACTTCTACTTTGTAGATAAGAGTAACTAAACTGAAGCTCAGGCCAGTAGGTAGAAGAGGCAGGAAGCAATCTTGGTTTGTCTAACTCTGAAACCTCGATTCTTCCCATTACAGTGTAACACTTGGGTCCTTCCTTGACATCCAAGCACCATCCCTGGCGCTCTCTCAGTTTTCATCTCCAGCTCACAGTCTGGCTTAGTTCTCTAGACTTACAGTCCCTACACGCCACTTCTTTCTACGCTGTCAGACTTTCCAAATGAGACCATCTACTTAGTCCTTCTCTACCTGCTTAATCAGTGGCCCAACCATTCTGCCTGCCCACTGGTTCTCTTCTGTCCCCCTGGGCTGCTCTGTTATCTCCCAAGCTTGATCCCTCCCGGATGTAAGTGCTGTGCTCTTCATTTAAACCACACACATTTAGTCAGTGTGTACTCAGTTCCAGATACTTAGGATGCAAACATAGCATTCCACATCAAACAGGATGGGACAAGGAAATCTTACATTTGATTTGTTAACAGAGACAACCACGTAGAAATATCTAGATGGACGCTGTGTCTTTTCAAAGGAAGTGAGACATTTATTCCAGTGTTGTGCCATGTTCAACTTCCTAAAAACTCATCACTTGTCATGAGTTCTGTTTTGTGTGTATGTGTGTTTTGGGGTCTTTTTTTTTGACATGCAGAGGCATTTCTCACCTCTGTTCCCAGCCTGGTTCACCAGACTTAGTTGTGAAGATAAAAGTCAATCACCACTGAAGAATCTGAAAAGATGTAGACCTGGCCCGCAGGATGGACATTCTCTGCTTTCTCCTTGGTTCCCATGGGTTGACTTGGTGTTTCCTCTTTTGTCTTTTCTGTCCTTTTGTCCATGCCTCTCACTGCCTGTGCTCACCCAGCTGGGATCTTGAGTTTTGGGGTCTTTAGGGCTGAAAGCTAGCTGGTCCCTGGGTGGCCTCAAGACTCTGGCCAAAGAATACTCCAGTTCACATTTCCTTTGTGTCTCCCTTCATCAGTGAAACTCTGGAACCAAAAAAGTCTAATCAGACCTGAAGGACCATCTTCACCACACAAAAAAACTCCCGGATAATCTAACACAGAAAAATGTAGAGTAGAAGCCACAAGGGATGCTTTAAGTAGAGGGAGCACATTTAATTTTATCATCCCTGTGGATCAAGGGTAGAGAAAGAGGATAAACAGACGCTGGCCCAGCTGTGTTATCTACTAGGTGTACAACTTTGAACACAATTCTTAACTTTCCTGATCCTAGTTTTCTTATCTATGAAATGCGAATAATAATTGTATCCACCTCAGACTGTTGTTGTGAGGATGCAGTGAGATCACATATATAAAGCACAAAGCATCGTGCCCGCCACTTAGTGACGGCTCAAGAAGTGGGAGCTGTTTATCATCATCATCGTCATCATCATCGTCGTCGTCATCGTCATCATCATTTTCAAGTTCATATAGTATGTCCTCTCAATGCTTTGAAGGTCTTGCATCCTCAACTTGTGAACAAAAGGGTTAACTCCCTGGAGGTCACCTTCTAGTTCCTGGAAGAATACAGTTCTGAGAGCTGGATCAAACGATTCCAGGATTTTCCTTTCCAAGCCAGTGTTTAGGGGCTCTGACTGCCCCACCTGCCCCAGAAGGAGTGGGAACCTGTTCAAGGAGGAGCCAGGTGGAACTGGATTTTCTTCCCCTGTTGCTTTAGCGGGTTTGGCTTACAGACCTTTGTTCTCCCAAACAAAGCAAGAAGAAAACTTCCCCGGCTTGTAAATACTGCAGCCACAAACCCAGGCTGCGGCAGTGTGTAAGTGACCTTCACCCGGGCAGAACACAGAGCATCCTGCCCCGCCCCGCCCCGCCCCGCATGAACAAATGAATGAAATGGACCACTGAGTGGATGAGCAAAATGAACGTGAGGACTCGTTTTAGTCCAGGCAAGCATTTCATCCTCCAAAGAGGACATCAGGGACCCCTTTCCCTCTTACCTTTCTCTTACTTTTTCACCACCTTTTCCTCATTTCCTACCAGGGCTGGATAGGTACTTTTCAAGAGTTCTGTCATCAGTGGTTACTTCTTCTAGGCCTGGAACACAGATCTATTCAAAGCAAAAAATTGGGTAGACACCTGTAGAATTATGCCAGAGAAATGGTGTCAGGAGACCTCAGTGACTAAATACGGACAGCCGTATACAGGACTACTTCATGCATTACTCATCAGTCATCTCCATCAGTCTCCTTGTAAACTTGCAGAAACGTCAGGGAATGCAGCTTGAGAAGGAGACAGCCTCCTTCCTTAGACTGAAGCCTCAGATGGATAATTGAAGGCAGATTATAGAGGGTTCTTAATATATCAATTAAATTTTAGATACTTTCCTCCTCTCTTGAGGATTCATGTCTGGGGCTTGAGAGATTAAAATGTTGGGAAAGATCTGTCACAAAATGCATCAAGCTGGCTTGTTCCGCAGTCAGATATTTATTTATTTGCCAGAAACAGGGAAAAAAAAAATTCAGTAGGCAAGCAGTCAAAGATAGTGGACATTGCTTTAGTTTGAGGAAGCGCTGGCTTAAGCAGCTTCCTGGATGTAGATAACATAATAGACTTTGGGGAACATATTTACTTGAGCCTCCCCACACCAGTTGCTCTAAATGTGAATTACAGAATTCTGGACTGATATGTGAAGGTCTTTAGTGATCCCTGTCTGTTTCTTTGCAACATCTGAACTGTCTTATTTATGCTTAGAGCGAGATGGCTCATTGAGTGTGGAAGTATCCTCTCCTGCCTTTGAATAAAAATGAAAACAGCCAAATTAAGAAGCCTGGTTAGCATTTGGCCTGGAAAACTGTTAGTTGGACATCTCGAAATTGCAGATCCTTCACATATAAAATAACTGTAATGATAGAACTGTGTGTTTTTAGTTTTCAAAGTGTTTTCATATCCATTTCTCATTTGGCCTTTAAGGTAAGGAGGATAGGAATTATAACTTCCTTTTTAATTATGATACCTGTTAGTGGCATTTATGGAAAAGGTAACTGAAGTCCAAAAAGCGAATAGGACTTCTCCATGGGAACTGGCAAAGGAACGGGGAGAAGAAATGGGTGACTCCATGCCTCGTACTCTTAACCTGTACAATTTTTTCCTGAATGTAAATGCATAAGTATCATTCCACTGGTGGCAAAAGAAGGGTGTACTAAAAAGAGCTGTCACTTCTCATAAGGTGGTTGTGACCATAAACATCGGGAGCAAGCTTTGGCCCTCCTCCCCAGAAATTCAGACTAGACTCAGTAAGGCTGGGATGGTGCCCAGGAATCTGCATGGTTCCTAAGCTCCCCCAGGTGATTCCCAGGCAGGTGCCTTGAACCATATTTGGAGACGGTTGGATAGTAGGCTTCTTCTTTTTTTGGATTGATTCAGGCCAAATCTAGAAGATTTCATCTCCTCTTATTCTATCTCCAGAGCAACAAGGCCACCTCTGAAGACCAATGCTTGCTAATTCCTGAGGCTTTTCCAGCAATTTGTAAGAGGTGACTGTCCGCAAGCTCCAGGCAAATCCAAACGGTAGCCATATTGCATTGTACCGTCTTCCAGGGAGGGAGTGAATGAGAGGCAAACAGCCAGCAGGGAACACTGACAAACAGACCCTGAAGAATTCCACCCTGAACAACTGAAATTTCAGACCGGGGACTGAAGTACTGAGACTTTTCACGAGCAAATGCCTGTCTGAATTCTCCTTTCCTGGTTACACTGGAAGTTCTACTGCCAGATGGCTATTTTCAGCAAGCAATCGTGAACTCTAGAAAGTTTAAGCTGCTGTATGATATAAGTTACTAATTTACTAGATCAATTACCAAAGGGTTATGGTGGTCAGGCAAGAAAAATATGACAGCTAAATTCCACTCTGACTCAAGCCAGACATTTTTACAGATAGCATTTCTAAGAGCCTTAGAAATTCTATGGCTCAACTTTCACTGATTCCTAAGTCCCTTCTCAATTACCCAGGGAGGATGGTTACTGACCATCAGTGTGCTGTTCCAACTCGGTTTAATAGTTACTTTAAATCACGGTTATAGGTTCTCTGTTGTGGTTTCCATGTACTTAACGTGGCAGCTACGTGCACGCATATAGGCAGAGATTCACAACCATGGCTAACATCAGAATCACCTACAGAGCTTTTAGAAAAATCCAGATGCTAGAGACCCACCCCAGACCTAGTGACTCAGAGTCTCCTGGAATGACGCCTGGGTGTGTTTGTTTATTTGTTCTTACTTTAAAAAAAAAAAACAAAGCTTCCGGGGAAGGCTCACCCCACCCCCACCTCCACCCTTAAGAACCTTGATACATTTTTGTGCTTTTCATAGTAATAAAAACTACCTTTTCTGTGCTGGGGGGTTTTGCCTATAACACATCTAATCACCCCAACAATACTGTGGGCTAGGAATTATTATCTTGCTCTTACTACAAACGAGGCGACCAAGACCAAGAAAAGTTTAAGCAAATTGTCCTAAGACACGAAGGTCTGTTTGTCTCCAAATCCATGTTCTTTCTACATGAAAACCCGTCATGACTTAAGAGGCTCAGGGAGCAGCAAGATGAACTCCTTTGCCCAGTAGAGTAGTTCATACACTTGTTTTTGTTTGTTTGTTTTGTTTTGTTTTTTGAAAAATGTCCCACTTCCCTTCCTCCTTCTTCTCATCCTTTAGCTCTAGGCTTAGAAAGCATTTCCTTAGGGGCACCTACTCTGAGCCCCTCTGGCCAGTGTCCCCTTTTTTGTGCTCCCAGTGAGCTCTGCACTGGACTTGACACTACTGTGTGTCTATTTCTTTGTCTGTATTCCTCACAAGGCTGCGTCCTCCCAGGGAGCAGATATCCACACTCATCACTATATCCCTAGGTAAGTCACTAGCTAAATACCTAGTTCATACTAAATGCTCAATAAATATTTGTTGAATGAGTAAATGAGTGGACAGATGGATGGACAAAGGGATAGATGGATGGATGGGCAAATAAATGGATCGATGAATGAATGGATGGATGGATGATGGATTGTAGAATGAATGAATTCACAGTGGCAGCAAGGGAGCAAAAATGAGGACTGATTCATGGCCATGACTCAGAAAATCTTGGAATTCTTTGAATAGGAGAACCACTTTTAAAAAGTCTCTGGAATCCTGTTAGTAAAATGCGTGAAGACTCAGAGCAAATGTAATTTTTGGCATAGATATAAATAAGATGTCCCATGCCCCCAAGGGAACATTCAGGTTACAAATGAATGAATGAATAATTTAACTCAGATACTGTTCTTATTCAATAGTAACAACAATGCCACCTTGGTTTGAGACAATCTTTTTCTCCCCCAAAGAGGTTAAATCACTCAGTAAAGGGTTTGTCACTACTTTCCCATTTCAAAGAACTTTCTCAACTACCTGGTTATTCTGAGTGTCTGAAAAGAAAGGAGGAAGGGAGAATAAAGACCATCTGTGTGGCCAAATAGGAAGCTCCCTCGCCTGATTGCTCCATAATGCATCACATAAAGAGAAAAGGTTTTGAAATAATGGCAGGTCTTCAGGAGAAACAAAGGGCATCTTAGAAAGCAAAGCAGAAAAACAACCACAGCATAATACTGCAAGGAAGGCAGCATCCACGCAGAGCAAGGGAACATAAAGAGCTCTGGATATTGGAGAAGGAAGCTCCTTGCTCGAGGACTCGGGTAATCTGCATAAAAAGAAAAGCCTCATGACCTTACGGGCAGGTCTTCAGGAGCCATGAGGTCGAGGAGGACACACAATTCAAAAACACTGCGCATGCGTGCACACAAGCACATGCGCGCACACACCTACCACGATGCCATCTTCACGTCTCTCCCCCTTTCTTCTTAATACTGTACAGCACGGAGTCCGATAGAAGATTAAACCCACTTTGAACGTTATAGTGAATGCCAGGCCCCCTCAGGCCAGAGCACTTTTTTCCTCATTATCACCTCATTAAGATGCCCCTAAGGCCCTCACTTTTTATATGACGATATCATGCCCACAACAGGCCCCGTTCGCCTGCGATGAAGCATGACTGATATTTAAGACCAACAACTCGAGACCATTTGATTGCTTTTGTGTTTATTCAGAATGGCACTTTTACGCCAGGCCATAAAGTGGCGAATTTCCTATCGAGCTGAGGGTGTGTGAGTGGGGGCAGGTGGCGTGTGGGAACCCGGGGTAGCAGAGGGGAGCCCCGAGACTTCTCTCCGAGTGTGGCCACCGCAGCCAAACAAGAGAGCCTGCAGAGCTTCCCCGTAAATTGCTGGGTTCAGGTTGCCAAGTCCCAGAGCCACCTCCGAGAAACGGAGAGGAGGAGGAAGCGATGCCAACGAGGAAAAGAAGATCGATAAATCACATTTTCCCTGACAAATATGAGTCATACACCTTTTAACCAGGTAGTTCTGAGAAACGGAAGCCACGGCGACTTTCATTTAACCTCTGAGCCTCCGAACGCTTAGGAAATAGGACTTTACGTGGCGGTGGGGGGGAATGATTGCCACCCACATAGGGATAGTCTGTACACGGATTCCCCAGCTTGGGCCATAACCTCAAACTCATCTGCCATCTTGGCCTTTGAAGAGGAGGAAGAACAGTCGTGGCGAGTGTACAACCCATTTTGGGATGTGGGTCATTAGTGAGTCTTCTGTCTCAGCACTGCTGTGTAAATGTTGCTTCAGTCCCATGTTCAGCCAGATTGTGGTTCTTACCTTTTTTTTTTTAAACAACTTTTTTGAGATACAGCTTTCCTGCCATACAATTCAGCCATTTCAAGTGTACAAGTCAATGGTTTTTGTTATGTTACATTACTAATTTTCAAAGTTGTTTCTATATAGAGTTTCTTATTAGAAATTTAAGAACTGCCACTGAAGAAGGGAGGAAAATTAAAAATAGGAGAAAACAGTAGAAATACAGGAGGGAAAGAGGAAATGAGTCAGGGGCAGAAGAAAATGAAATGAAATGAAATGAAATGAAATGAAATGAAATGAAATGAAATGAAATGCTTTCAAGGAAGAGGAGCCAGCTGCTCCTGGATTTCTCAACCTTTTCACCAGGATGCAAAAATCAACATGGCGGCATGTCCCCCAAAGGCAGGGGCGGAGTGTAACGGGGCAGCTGAGGAGGGCTGCAGAGGAAGGGGCCAGAATGGGCTTTGTGGATTGGAGCCAAGAGAGGAAAAGGCCTCTGGGAGGTGACAGGAAATCCCCAGTTAGTTCCCTGTCCCTCCGCGGAGCCTTCCCCTACAGAGGAACCAGGCACTCCAGACATCGAATAGCAGCTCAGTGACCTGAACCAGGTGCCAATTTTCAACTCCGTCCTTTCCTTGCTTCTCAAATTGCAGCATTTAATGAGGTAAAACATCAGATTACAGAGAACTTTTTTTTTTAAATGAGAATTCAGGGAAGTTTCTGGGTTAGTTGAGAAGTATGAAAGTATTTAACCTCCGCTCAGTGGACTGCCCTTTATTAACATTTTCCTTTCTACTGTTGCTCAGAAAACTGCACCTTCTCAAACAAGTTCACCGTTTGGTGTTTGAGTCTGGTTAGAGCCAGACAATGCATATCACCATTACAGCGTACAAATCAGCCTGGAGCTTGATTTAAAGACCAGAGGACTCTTCAGGGTAAATGCTGTGGGAAAGGAGACGAGCAAAATGTTGCTGTACGACTGAAAATGTGGCTTCTCAGATAGCAGGGGATGCTGCCACATGCACCCTTCTTCTTTACAATGATCAGTGTGGAGTCACTCTTTCATGGAGACCTGCTTTTCAGTAATGATGGCCCAGAATGTCTTCCGTAAATCCCACTGAAGAGTGGCTTTATGACTTTTTACACAGTCAGCTCTCCATTTTGATCTCTTCCCAAGGGGACACATGACAGTGATAACATGGGTGGAATAAGAAACAGAAAGGAGCTGAAGGAGAACCCTACCTTCTCCTCCATGTACTCTTCTTTGTAAGCTATCAAAGGAGAGAAAGCAGAAAAGTTTATTCCCTAAATCATAGACCTTTAGAACGGAAGTCACCTGAGAGTCATCTGTAGTGGACACCTGCTATTTGTGCCTTCCCAGGATCCTTGCTCCCTTCTTTTGCTTACAGCACCCTGATTTTCTTTGGGAAATCAACACTCTTGTACCCTCAGACCTTTGGATGGGGCTGACCTACCCCTTGACTCCAAGGGCTGGACATATCACCCAGTCCTGGTCAATGGGCGTATTCTGACTCTCCAAGTCTGATGATTTGTTTAGGATGTACACGTGACTCACACTAGTTCAATGAGAATTTTTTTAACTATTGGGATAAAGAAGTTTTATCTCTGATGGAATTATCAGCTGTAAGGGTCATGTCGGGCTAGAGCTCCTGGGTTACCACACAGAATGAGCATGCCTGAGTATGGAAGTGTAAGGAAAAGACAAAATCAAAGGAGCTTTGTTTGGGCCCCTGGATCCAGCTGTACCTGATGCTAACTTAATCTTTGAACTTTTCAGTTATGTGAGCTAATAAATCCAGATTTTGGCTTAAGCCTGTTTAAGTTGGTTGTTTTCATTTGTAACCAAAAGAGCCATGTCTAATGTATCACCCAGTTCTTTGACTCTACAAACTCAAAATCAAGGAGTGGTTTCCCCAAGCCCTCACAGTCAGGGGCAGAACTGGACTAACAACAAAGCCCCCGCCAATGTCCACTCCAAGCTTTCTAAAAGCCTTTCACAGTTATTCTTCCTGTTTGAGGCAGCATAGCACAGCTATTCTAAATTTGTTGAACTCACAATAACGTGAGCTAACGATGTTTTATGAGACTTTGATGGCAAGGAACTCTCATGATTGGCAGGAACTGGCGCCAGCATATCTGACTGTTTAATTGTAGCAGTTATGATTCCTGTACTGTTCCACAGTTTACAGGGGATTCAACCAGGCATGGCTCAAACACACCATCCCTCAACCTTTCTTCTTTTTAGTGGGTGGAGACAGACTGTTAGGTGAACACCCTGATAAATGAGTCTGAGGATATGGCTGTGCTGGCTGTTAAAATATTAAAATGTGTCTGTCCTGGATGGCAAAGAGCCACTGCTCTGAGCTCCCTTGCTACCCCTGCCCTTCACCCAGGACCCCACTCCTCTAGACCTTCTGAATATTTAGTCATTACAGGGTTAATGCCTAGCTTATGGGAAAGGAGTCTTCAGAACCCTGCTCCAGCACTGATTGGTTATGTCTGAGCCCAAAAGTTTGTTTCATATTTTGAATTTTAGCTCTGCAGACACAAGCACACATAGAAAAGTCATAACCTGCTTTTCCTCACTAGGGGTGAGGACTCCTACAATGTGGGCTTTATTTTTTTTTGAGGAAGTAATTAAGTCTATTTATTTATTTACTTGTAATGGAGGTACTGGGGGTTGAACCCAGGACCTCGTGCATGCTAAGCATACATTCTACCACTGAGCTATACCTTCTCCACTGCAATGGTTTGTAATTTTTTTTTTTTTTAGTAATATATCTTCTGAAAATTTTTTTCAAACTTATTTATTTATTTGAAACATTTTTTACTGAGTTATAGTCATTTTACAATGTTGTGTCACATTTCACTGTAGAGCAGTATTTTTCAGTTATACATGAACATACATATATTCATTGTCACTGTAATTTTTTTTTTTTTTTTTTTGTACTTTCTCATCTGGTCCCACAAAGATATTGGCCCATGGTTTTACAAAGAGTTGAGTCCTGGACCAGGAAATAGTACACTGGGGTTCTGATCCTAGCTCTCACCTCAGACCTCTGTGCCTCAGGCGTAAGGAATCTGAGGGCAATGCCTTGACTTAGGGTATGAGCTCCTTCAATTCTCACCTCTCTGAGGCAGACACTGCTATGGTCACTACTTACAGAGGAGGAAACTGAGGCAGAGAGGTTCTGGTACTTCAGGCTGACCTCGGAGACCTCAGGCGTAATCGGGACACATTGCCTCATCCAGTACAGTGAGTGTAGCTTGGGCTTTGAAATCGGACTTGCACCCCGCCAACCCCAACACCAACCTGGGGTTCAAATCCTGACTCTGCTGTTTATAAGCTCTGTACTCAGCTTCCCCTCTGTAAAATGAAAATATTATTAGTAACTGTTGGCTACAGTTATTGCGGGATAAGACCTAGGACTGCCAGAGTCAGCACACACAGAAAAGAGAAAAACTCAGTATACCAGTTAAATTTAAATTTCAGATAAATAATTTGTGGGTTTTTTTAAACCAAAACTAAGCCCCATGCAATATTTGGGACATACTTATACTGAAAAACTACTCATTATTTATTTGAAATTCAAATGTAATTGGTGTCCCGGATTTTCTCTGGCAGCCCTCCCTAGGAAATGCTTAGCAGAGGCTCGGGCCTGGAAGGGCTACCAAGGCATGAGAGGTTCCTGTTGGGAACCGAGTTCTGGATGAAGGCTTGGTGGGGCTGAGCAGGGGGAAATGCAGGAGCATTGGGTTACATGCTCTAAGACACCAGGACTGGCCGTGGATGTCCAAGGCTGTTTCTGAAGGCCGAGGAGAAGTGGAGAGCAGACAGGCTGGGGGAGAAATGAGACTTTGATGCAGGGCCCTTTGGCCTTTGTCTCAGTTCTGATCCCTGCTGGGTTGTGACCCTGGTATCCTGTCTGTGCCCAGAGCCTCCTGGGTTGCCCCAAGGGACTGGGCCAGCCCCCCTCCCCCTGGGGTTTGCACCAGCTCCCTTAACCCTTTGGAGGCCAGTGCTGCCACCATGTCAGTAGCCTCCAGTGGCCACCTGGCCCCAGGGGACAGCGTGTCCCCAGGCCTCGGAGCACACTGGGGTGCTCTTTGACTGGATGTTCCAGGAATATACTGCCACAGTCACACAGTGCAGGAGAGAAAGAGAAAAAACAAAATTTTAAAACCACTCTGGGCTCTCCATGAAGATGAACAAGAAGGAAAAAGATCCAAAGAGGAGGCTGACACCAAGTCACACTGGGCTTCAGGGGCCAAGCTAACCAAAAGGACAAAGCGGGCCGCAGAGCCTCCCTGTGCCTCAGTTTCCTTGGCTGTAAGAAGAACCTGCTTCCACCTCCGGTCTCATTGGGTGGTTGTAGGAATCAGCCAGCAACTTCAGGTTGGCTGCCTTCTGAGCGCTCCCTGGAGAGGCTGCCTCCAAAGAGCAAAGCGCAGCCACACCCTTGCAGGTCCGCCCTCAGTGGTAGTGCTTCTGATGTCCTGAGCAAGCCCAGAGCACCAAGAAGCTCAGGAGAAGCAGATTCCGTCGACGGTATTCCATGCCCTGAAGGGCTTTACAATTTGGTGGGGAAGACAGACTATTAAATCATTAGAGAAAAAGACATAAGTACTTTCCTATAATTAAGCTGCGGAGTGTGTGGTTCCAAATGTAAATGCCACAGGCCTGGGACTTTCATGGAGGGAGAAAGGGTTACGGGGCGGGGGCGGGGAGAGCAGGACTCGGTACTAGAGCTTGGGGGAGGGGAGCGGGGGAATCGGTTGACTTGGTAACCTTAAAGATGATGCTTATCCGTGATCCAAGGAGAAATCCACAGTGATAAAGCGAATCACTCTAGCTTGGTTCTCTACATCCGCCTTCCTTTGAAGACTCCAAGCAAAGTCACATGCTCGATGTAGTCATTCTTTCTCATCCGTCAAGGACATTCCATTTAATCATTCAAATAGCTGAAGAATCCCACAGCCTCCCCACAACGAATCAGAGAAGACAGGACTTTCTCTGCCGCCACCCATGAACACAGCTTTTGTGGGTGCACTCACTGCAGGTTCCCCCAACCCTCTCCCTTCCTCATCTGTTTAGCTGTACTCTGTGGGGTGCAGAGATACAGCAGCCACGGGTGTGCTGTCAAACTTCTCCTAGTCCAACCAAGGGAGATAAAACTTGATGACAGTTCAACTTGGTTTCCAGTTGTCCATCAGGCAAGTCCTGTGTGTGGATCATAAGTTACTTCTTGGTGGCACTCAAGACGATGTTTCTGTGATGATCAGAAACAGTCCTGTACAGATGGCGGTAGGGTTTCTTTTACGTATATCGTTTCTGGTGAGTCACTTAACAACCCAGTGAGAAAGGGAGGGATGTGGTACTGTGATTCCCATTTAGCAGATGGGAAACTGAGGCCAGAGGAAGAGAGTGACCTTCTGGAACTTGAAATTTATCTCCAGACTATAAATCATCATCAAGCCTGCTGTGTAGTGCCTTGAAGGCAAGGCCTGTGACTAGTCAAATCCATCCCTCTCATATTACCTACATTTTACACCATGGTGTGCTGATAAATGTTTAACCACGGGCTCTCTGGGAAAAGGAAAATCCCTGATTTGCAATGTCTGCCAATTTCTGAAGTGTAAATACTCTCACCACTGCCAATTTCAAGCTACCAATGTGATATCAACCACTTGCAAAATTCCTGAAAATCTAATAATCAGCTCTTACAAGCCAGTACAAGCTGACCTCAGCATCCCACTGCTTGTAGAATATCTTAGATATAATGGAATTAGAAGATATTTGATGAACTCATGGCCTGTAATGCTCCTCCCTCCGTTTAAATTCAAATACCCTGGGGTTGGATGAAGCCTGCCCCCAGTATACACTGAAGGGCAGATGGGACCTACAAGTCCTATGATCTCCCAGATCTGTGGTTCCTCAGGGGTCAAGTGATGCTACTGGTTGGAGGCCTGTGATTCCAGCAGGAAAGAAGGAAAAGCAGATTTAGAGGAGTTTTTTTGTTTGTTTGTTTAATTTATTATTTAAAAAAATTTAAGCTCTTTTGGGGGGTGGATAATTAGGTTTATTTATTTAAGAAAAAAAATTGTTTTTAATGGAGGTACTGGGGAATGAACCCAGGACCTCATGTATGCTAAGCACGTGCTCTACTGCTGAGCCATACCCACCGCACCCCAAACCCCCAGGAAAGCAGATTTAGAGATGGAGGAAGGAAAGAACGTGAGTGAGAAGAGGAGAAAAGGATGGAGAGAGAAGACAGAAGCAAAAAAAGAAGAAAGAAAGAGAGGGGAGGGAGGAAGGGAGGGAAGGAGGGAAAAAAGGAGACTCATAAGCTGGGTGGAAGTAGAGAGGGCTCTCCTTGAGGACGCTGGTCATGCACTTCTAGTGCCTCGGGCACAGCTCAATAAACATGTGTCCAAGGATCCAGTCACCCCCTGCTCTGCTACCTCAGTGTCCCATCTTCTCTCCCAAGGAAATTCTAAGATCTGTGAAAGCTTGAGACCCCACCATTCATTTCTGCATCTGCAATAGAATCGCCTCTGTGCTAACGGTTTGCAGATATTGTTTGTAATTCTCAGTCCAGTTCCATGGGACAGGAGACTGAGGCTCAGCAAGATCAAGCAAATTATTCCCATTTTCAAAGCCATTAAGTGATGGGGCCAGGATTCAAACTCTCTCTCCGCTCCTCCACGCTGCCTCTGAAAGATCAGAAATCTTTCTGACAAATGAATAGCGAACTTGTCTTCTCACCCCAAGACCTCCATTCCCCTTCTTCTCTAGAGTAGCCATTTTTCATTTGTCACAGGGGCCCAGAGGACAACACCAGTACCACAGTACATGCATGCAGCACACAGATTCTCCAAACTCTGGAGCATGTGCACTGGACATTAACCTGCAGTGATTAGGAAATAAGGGGACTGCATAAAACACCCACCTCGGTTCTGTAGAGCCTGCAGCAGACCGACGCACTTAGGGATTTTGCCAGCATGCGGATTATTTCACATTATTGCTTATTAACAACCCTGCTAGGGAGCTGTTGCCACCTCATTTAACACTGAGGAAACTGAGTCTTGTGGGGCTCAAGTAATCTGCTGTAGGAGTTTTGTCTTACCCCCAAAAACAGATCTCAAGACAAGGACTTGGGAGCAGTTAGTTTACTGGGGAGGTGACCCCAGGAAGCATCGGTGAGGGACTGGGGAAGGGACAGGCATTGCTATGGGCAATTGGGGCTTAATCCTTCTGGGGACCGTTTGAGCAATCATGGGCCCAGTATCATTCCATCCCCCCAAAGACACAAGGAAGCTGAGATGTTTATTTACCAGCCACGGTCCCTCTTTGGTGGATGCCTTCTCTGGAGGGGTTAAATCCAGAGCAGTCCGGTTACTCTGCTCCAGGGCTGGGCGAGCTCCCTGGGTACCAGGAAAAGCCCTCCGGTCACCGAGCAGAGAGAGACCCTGGGCACTTGAGGGAGGGGACTGTCAGCTGCTAAAGTGGACAGGGAGCCAGGGCAGTATGGGACATGCTTGCCCAAGGTCACGCTGGAAGTTAAAGGAGGCACACTGGGATTCAAACTCAGACCTATTCCAAAATGCCCGAACTAATTTTACTCCTGTGACACCAAACACTGCAGACTGGTTAAGGAGACAGAATCCACAGACCTCAGAGGTGGAATGGCTCAGCCAGTGAGGAAGAGTGGGGCTCAAAGACGGGTCCCAAGCTAATTTGCCTTGGTGGGTGGGGCTCATTGGCTGAGAAAGAGGATACAGTTCCCAGGGGCTACCGAGAATGTATGTTTGCAGGTGTAATTTAGCTGTTCAGAGCACCTTCATTCTGGCCACGTTCGTTTCCTTTAAAAAAAATTCCACCTCTTTATTTTACAGCCCAAATCTCTGAGTTAGAACAACAAGACCAACACAAGAAGCAAGTCCACAAAAGCCCCATGGGAAGGGAAGGTGCCAAGAATACAGGCCTTCCCAGGGCCACCTAAGCCTCTTTTGAAGCATGCAGAATAACAAAATAACCAAAACAAAACAAAACGCAACATACACACACACCAAGAAAAAACCCAACAAAAGTCAGGGTTCTGTTTCTTGGGGCTCCTTCGCCAACGCCAACGCCTTTGCCATTTCAAATGGTGCTGTTTGTTTAAAAGATGAGCAGGTGTCACCCTCCTGTCACTCACACCAGGAACAAAGCCCAGTCCTGGCCTAGGCTGCTGGGGACAGCCCTTAGCAGCAAGAGGACTGGGGGAAAGGAAGGCTGGGCCAACCTTTCAAAAGACTGAAAAAGTTTTGTTTTGTTTCAGTTTTTTAAAAAGTAATTTCTTGTTGGCAAAGACATTGGATAAAATCTGACTCTGTATCCAAATAAAAAAGGGGAAAACTGAAGTTGAAGGAAGGCAGAGGGCAGATGTGGAGGGGTACCACGACCTCCTGGCTCCGTCCTGGATGGCCCGTCTGTCATCTGCCCTCACCTATCCTCACAGTAGGCACCTTGAGGTCTGGGTCTGGGGTGGCCCATCTGAAAAGGACCTCAGGGTTCACCCCAGGGGTCCCTCCCCCTGTCTTGTTTAAATGAGCAGAAAACAGGGCCAATGAGTCTGGCATTTCCTGAATTCTCAGAAGAGAAGGAAGCAGTCAAGTAAACCACTTTGGGCGACCCCAGGTCATGATCCCTACCTCCAAGGTGGTCTACTTTGGAGAGCTGGAGAGAGGACCTTGCTGTTGGCCCCAGACAGAACCAGCTGGCAATCCCAGCTCAGCTGCTTCCTAACTACATGATCTTGGATGGGTTGCTCTACCTCTTTCAGTTTATTTCCCTGTCTGTGAACTAGAGATGACAGTACCGACCTCATAGGGATATTGTGAGAGTTGGAAAAAAAGAGGAAAATAGTACAGTGATTTTTCAAACCTTGTGATCTCAGGACCCCTTTACAATCTTAAAAATTACTGAGCACCCCAATGACTTCACTTCAGAAAATTCTAGAAAGCACGTTCCATCGGCAGCCAGAGTGATGACATCATGTAGCTTCTGGAAAATTCTATTATATACTTATGAAAGAATGAGAGTGAAAAAAACAAGGAATGCCTTAGTAGTTTTATGAACATATTATGACATTGTTTTGACCTCGCAGACACCCTGAAAGGGCCCAGGGACTTTGAGAACTGCTGTACCAGTGCACGTAAGGCCCTTCGCGTAACACTAGAACACGGCAGATGCTTCATACATGGTGCCAGGGCCGCTGTGTAGGGTCCATGGACTTGGCACCTGTGGCTGGTATAACGGGGCGGGTGTGTGGGTCTTGCAAACTTGCAACTGGTGTGTAAGCACCACTCGCAGGCTCCTGGCAGGAAGCTCTCCGTGGGCAGTCAGCTGTGCTGTGCAGTTCTTCCAGGCAGGGCCTGCAGGGAGAGGCCAGCAGGAGGCCAGACGGGCCTGGGGAGCAGGCTGGAGGTATCTGTGGGCAGGGCTGGACAGGCTGCTTTTCAAGTTCCTGTTGCTACTCTGAGAGAATGATTCGCGCCATTCAGGCCAGTGCAGATACGTCACGTAGAGCGAGCAGAAAGGAAGAAAGGCCGCCCACAGGCCTTTGAGGGCTTCCGCTGGAATCCTGCTGACTGGGCCCCTAGAACAGACAGTTTGTCTCAACGGCGCCAGCCTCAGTTTCCTCGAGTGTAAAGCAGAGACAGTGCTTCCCTCCAGCCGTGCCGGGAGAGTTAGACGAGACGCCTGGGGAGATGGGCAAACTGTGCAGAGGGAAAGAGGTCTTACCCACCCAGCAGTGTTCACCTGGAGGGGCTCTCTCAGTCGGCCCGCTTCAGCCTTCCTCTTCAGTTTACTTGGCGAGGATTTGCTGCATTCGCTCCCTGGGTGCTGGGCTCCAGAAGGCGGGAGTGAAGTGTGTGGAGCTGGCCCTGATGGGCCCTGCTCCTTTTGGGGGGAAGGGGCTGCACTGTTCTTCCACAACTGGGCCACAGCTGGGCTCCAGTGATCGTCCAGAAGAGTGGGCTGACTCCTTTCTTTCCTCACTTCACTGTCCCCAGGCAGACACTGGCTCCAAAGAGAGTTCAGGATGGAGATCCTGAGAACACAGCCTGCCTTCTGCGCCTGTGCGGATCTCACCTGCTTCGGGACCTCTTCCTGGGCTCCAGGGTGGCCATCTGCCACGTGAATTGGGGGCCTCCTCTAAAGGCTCTCCTGGTCCTCACTGGGGTGAGAGATGCTGTCGTTAGCACATGCTGCATGCTCAGCAGCTCAGGAAAGGCCCCATCCCCAGTGTAATTACCTGCACGCAGAGTGAGTGGACGGCAGGGGCTATGAGCGGGAAGTAAGCCCCCCACTTCTGAAAATGAAGGACCAGGCCCTAACTGCCCTGGGGTGATAGTAATGAAATTCACCACCACCTCCACCACAGATCACACTTTTATGAAGCACCAGGTGTGTCCTTTACATATCCCAGGGGCAGGCCAAATTTTCTACTAAAGGCTGGAGATTTTAGGCTTTGAGGGGGGCCGTTTAGTCTCAGTTCCACTGTTGTAGCACAAAAGCAGCCATTGACAGTAAGTAATTAAATGAACATGGTTGTTTTCCAGTAAAATTGTACCTTAAAAAAAAAAAAAAAACAGGTGGCCACTAGATTCGGCCCACTGACCATAGTTTGCCCACCCCTGAGATAGCCTGTGTCCAATCCTGGCATTCACTCTGTTAAAGCAGTTTGTTGACTTCACTCTATAGCTAAGTAAACTGGCTCAGAGAGGTTAAGTAACTTGTGAAAGGTTGCACAGCAGGTAATGACCATGCCAGAATGGAAATCCAGTTTTGACTCCAAAATGGATGCTTCCCACATCTTGACTTGAGACCAGCCTTAGAACACACTTGGCGTTTTGTGAAGTCCTGTGTAGGGACCCTCAGCCCCCAAGATGAGAGGGGCCTGAATCCTGCCTTCTTGCCTAGGACTCCAGAGGGAGGGCTCCAGGCCTCCGCCTCCTGTCATGAGCCAACACTGTCTTCTCAGGAAGGGGAAGGGCAGTGCTGGGGTGACAGCTCATGCATGGCCAGCATGCCTTGGCCAGAACCCGGTCTTGGCATCAGCACCCTGGCACCCAGTTAAACTTTTGACTTTTCATATTAGAGAACTTGAAAGTTCTGTTGGGCACTTTTTTTTTTTTGAGAGAGAAATTTTTTGTTGTTAATAATTTACCAGAAATGGATCTCTCTCTCCCTACCTTCCCCACAAACCACCCCCCTTCTCCAAATTATCTTCCCTTCCATTTCTCCCCTCTCACTAGGATTTAACACTGTGTTAAGAGGATCCGGGGCTTCTCTTCCCAGACAAAGGAAGGGTGAAGTGTGGTCAGGAAGAGAACTGAGGGCCTGTGAAAGCCTTTCTCTGCAGAAGAGGCTTCCTATTGGTCCAGGCTAGCTACCCCTGCATCTGATGTATAATTCAGCAGTCCGTTTCCTCCCACCCAGCCCCATCTGTTGTCTACTTGCATTTATCGACTGTTTCACCCAAGAAATTGCCTGAGATATTGGTGGGGAAGGCTTGCGACACTATTGTCAGAGAGGTTAAACATTAAAGTTGGGCTCAAAGTTTGCTCCATCCCCCCAACCCCCTTCAATTCCATCCGTAAATTCCCTTTTGGCCACACCTCCTTGCCAAGCAATGAGGTGCTAATGACCTGATTTACATCTGTGTAAATCCGAGCTGCGGGCACTAATGAGGCCTGAAATGAATGAGGGCTAGCTGGCCTGGCCGAAGTGTTGGGACATCCAGCTGTTGCTTGCCTAACACTAACCTTGGCAGAGACACACAACACAGAACTCTGGGCCTCAGCTCTTGTCACCAGGGCTGAGGCAGGGAAAGAGTTAAGCAAGAGGCGAGTGACCCCCATGCCACTGCCCTGCCGCTCTCCCAGTGCAAGCATCTCCTCTCTTGAATTCCCGGGGCACTGGTCTTAGCCCAGGGCCATGCATAATTGATGATATCAGCGAGGCCCCTTCCTCCAAGCTGGCAAGACTAGTGAATATTCACCCAGTCAGAGGCCAGGGCGGAGCACCCTAGTCTGGGTCACTGAACGTCCTCCTTAGCCCAGCGCTTTGGAGACAGGGCTCCCACCACAGGAGCTGAGGATGGAGGAGGTGCAGCCGTTCCCAGCCCAGAGGTGCCGCAACTGGCTTCAAGGCAGACTGATGGGGGCTCGAGTTTCCTCTCTGCAGCTTCCTTACTCCCGGGGTGACCTTGAGAAAGTCGCTCTGCCTTCCTGATCTCCCCCATCTGCAAGGTGGAGATGAGAGTAGGTCTACCTCTGTCCTAGAGTATTCGAGGATGACATGAGCTGGTACAGGCTGAGTTCTCTACGAGATGCCTGGCATGCAGGTGTGCAATTACTTTATTCACTTATTTCTAAGTAGTTGGCCCTGAAGGCAAATAAAGACGGAGGGATGGCAAGGAAAAAGACATGGACTTGGGAGAAAAGGGACTTGAGAATTTTGAACAACTCTTCAGACACATGTCATGCAAAGCTGCCATCGTTAGCTGTCTGATTTGGGGCACACCTGAGATTTAACCCTGCTGAGCTCAGTTTTCTCATCTGTGAAATGGGAACATGGTTGGGGATAGGGGCTTGTCCTCCTGCCTGGTAGGTTTGAGGTGAGGTAAAGAGTGTGAAAGAGCTTTGGAGCCCATAATCCCTTTACAAACACTAGGGAGGGTTAAGGACATCCAGGTTCCTGCGAATAATAATGGTGCTGCTTCTGGTAACAGCACAAATGACAAGTTCTCCAAGGTCAAGGGTGACACCTTCTGTGTCACCCTCAACTTTTTCCCCAGGGCAAGCACTTGTGAGGGGCTCAGGACACGATCTGACATGTGAATCTGAACCAATTCTGTGGGATGTGTGAGCACCACCTGTACGGCCAGTTAACAAGCCACACAAAGCAGGAGCTGCACTGTCCTCCCCTCCCAGGAGGACCCTTCCTCCCTGTGACCTGCTGCCGGCCGGGTGCCTTATGGGTGCTCAATACATGTTGGCTAGTTGAATGAATGAATGAATGAATGAATGAGGTATATTTGTTGTTACCAATCCATTCCCCACACAAGAATCCTCTGTTACTCATTTTCATAGAATAATGCTTCCTTCCTCTATAGAAGAATTATTCATTCATTTTGGTCATTGTGATGGTTTTTAAAATGGCCACCAGTACTTTGATAGTCCTTCCTTTGGGAGATGGGGCCCCGTCCCCTCCTCATGAGTCTGGGCAGGATAGTGACCACTTTGGCCAGAAGCCCAGGCCTTACGGGAAGCCATATGCAGTACTCTGGTCCACACAGACCCAGCTTGTCCTAACCTTCAACTCATCACAGCGAGATGCCAGAGCTGTGAGTGACCACAGTCCAGATGCTTCCAGACCCTACCTGTTCTAGTCACTCCTAAACTGCCAATCTTCCAGGTGAATCTCCAAACGCTGTGGAACAGAGACAAAGCATCTCCTCTGTGCCTTTCTGAATCCTTGGCCACAGACCATGAGCATAATAAAGTGATGTGGTTTTACAGTAGGACTATGGTTAGGGTGATTTGCAATAGTAACTGGGATGTTGGTAGTTTGTCTGTCTTCTCTAAGCTGTAAACCCTCCAAGGACAGAGTTCATGCCTGGTTTTTCTCACTCCTCTGTCAGGGCTGGGACTAGGGTGAGGTCAACCAGGTCAGGTCCCTAAGGCACCAAATTTAAGGAGGAAATCTAAATTTTAAAAAATGTCACGGTCCTGGGAATGCAGGATGAGCACCTGAGAGTAAGTGCTTCTTTCAACCGAGAGCCTTAGGTGCCCTTGTGGGCTCACCTAGACCTGGCCTTCGTCCCTAGAGACCAGCAGTGTGCCTGGCCCACAGGAGGTACCCAACAAACACTGACTGGATAGATGGATGGGTGAATGAATGGATGGATGGAGAAAGGGACGAAATAGACCATGAAATGATATTACCTTTGGGTGGTGAAGAAAGACAAGTACTAGATTTGGAATCAGGTGGACTCGGGTTTGAACCGCAGTTATGCTATGTTCCATTAGCTCCGGAACCTTGAAGAAGCCGCTTAGCTTCTCTGAGCCCATGGGTAGCAATACCTTCCGGGGGTTATTGTGAAGATTAAACGAGATAACTGTATGCAGAGGGCCTGGCCTACCTGTTTCCCTCTGCTCCCTCTTTCCCTCAGAGTAGGCACCAACTCTGTAATTTCACAAAAGCACCCCGTGGGAACTCTGCTCGTACAGCATCTCAGAGCCGAGGGGGTGGGCATGGTCTAGAAAACCCTGATTTTACACCAGTGGGAGGTTTGTTTTCATTTGTTCATTTGTTTGTTTGTTTTTTCCCTTAGCTGAGAGGTAGTATAGCATAATAGTTAGAATCACAGGACTTGGAGATGGCTAAGTTTGAGTTAAAATCCTAGCCCCAACTTTTATGCAACCTGCCTTAAATCACTTAATCCAAACTTAAGTTTCCTCAGGTAACAGCACACGTAGGAATCCTCAAATCTCAAAGGCTTAACAGAATAGACATTTATTTCATAATCATATCACAATCCAATACAGGATTATCGTTGGCCCTGTGTATCCCTGGGTTCCGCATCTGCAGATTCAACCGTGGATCAAAAATATTCCTCCCCAAAATTCCAGAAAGTTCCCCAAAGCAAAACTCGAATTTGGCTTGCGCGTGTAACTACGTACATAGCATTTACATTGTATTAGGTAGTAAGGTAATCTGGAGATGATTTAAGGAGGATATGCATGAGTTACATACAAATACTACACCATTTTATATAAGGGGCTTGAGCATCCGAGGGATTTTGGTATCTATAGGGGTCCTGGAACCAAACCAAGGGACGACTGTATTCAGCAGGTGGCCTCCCACCTGGAGCATGATTTATAAACTCAAACTCTTCTCATTTTGCAGCTTCACCATCCTCCAAGCTTCAAAGACATTGGCTGGATCTGCTCTATCTACTGTCAGAAGAGAAGAGGGAGCTTTGCAGGGGAGGGTTTTATGAGCCTGGTCTGGAAGTGCACATGCTACCTCCCCCCTACTTTCCACTGGGCAGAACCCAGTCATTTGGTTACACCTAATCGCCAGGGAATCTGGGAAATGTGGTCTAGCTGGGCACCCAGGAGGAAAGGGACAGAGCAGAGCAATCTCTACCACGTTCAATGAGGCAATGGGAGATTTAAATAAGACAACATGTGCAGAGTGCTTGGAGCAGATCCTGCCCCGGGAAGAAGGGCTCAATGCGTGGTAGCTACTTGGGTCGTCATTTATGGCTGTGTCAGGGCCATTCTTTACTGACTGTGGAGAATGCTAGAATATGGCAGAAATATACCACCAGTCTGCGAGGGTAACTGCTTTCTGGAGCTGGGGTAAGGTCCCTCATCTCATCATTGATAAACGTCAAGGATATATACAATACTTCACAGGCTAGGGTCTGTGGGAGATGAAAATTAAAAATTATCCTCAAGAAGCTCATTCTCATTCAGTGTAGGTGATAGACTTGAGCCCAATACCTGAAATATAAGGAAAACGCGTTATCTGGAAGGAAATACGACTTAATTTTAGCTAAAGGGATTGGATAAACCATTTGGAGAACATGATATTTGAGTTTCACAGTGAAGGTTTCTAAAAGTTGCGATGGCAGGAAAAGGCATTCCAAGGGAAGGGACCAGACAGGAGAAAAGGCATGGAGGGGAGAAGGATCAGAGACAGTTTGGGGAGCAGCAAACAATTCAAGTGGTGGCAACATGGTGTGTGGAAATGGGGAGAAGTGAGGTGGTCATGGCATGTAGGAAGGGACATGGGGACCTGTGTGCCACGATCAATCAGTGCTGCTTGATTCTGTAGGTGATGGGGAGCCATTAACGGTTTTGGTTTCATGGCAGCATTGTTGTGATTATGACACTGGACGAACCTTCACAGCCATCATTTTATTTTTGTTACATCCTTGAGAACTGGGCAAGACAGGTAAGACATCAGGTATTGTATTTACCTGTTACAAATGAAAGAACTGAGACCAAAAACAGTCTAGCGTTATCACAGCAATAGTAAATGATTTCATCTGTAAAACCAGTGAGTTGCACTAAAAGCTGTATTAGTAAGGTTTTTACTCAGCTCTGCCACGTAACAAACAGCTCTTATGTCTCTGTGGCTTACAGTAACAAATGCATGTATTTCTACCTCATGGCTCTATGAGCTAGCCAAGGCAGCTCTGCTTTAAGCTATTGGTAGACTTAGACCTAGGTTTGCCCCATGTTTCCCTCATCGTCCTTGGACCCCTGATTTCATAGGGCATGTTCTTTTCATAGCATATGGAAGGAACAAAAGATGACAAGCCAAATGCATAAGCACATTTATATCCTACTCATGGCATGTCTGCATTGGCCAAATCAATGCCTCAGCCCAAAGTTAAGGAGCAGAGAAGTAGGTGTCCCTGTGAAACCGTGGGAGGAGGGTTATAACTCTATAGAAAGGAGGGAGCGAGGGGAGAGACGATCTGAGAATGATAATTTCACTGACCAACACTCCCATTGTTAATGCTCAATGATTCTAAGTGGGAGAGCCCATCAACCACGCAGCTTAGGAGTTGGTGGAAATAACAAAGAATGAGCTGCTATACATAAGTGGCGGTGTGGTGGACTCCAATTATAGAAATATTTAAATTATAAGGATTCAGCAGCACACATATGGAGAGAGAGAGGGAGCAACTCAAATGGTGGAGCTGATTGCATTTCCCTGGGTGAGCCTGTGCTCCCTCGGTCAGAGGTCACCCAGAGTGTCAGTGTCTCAGTCCGGAGAGGGTGGGAGCCAGGATTTTGTGCAACATGGCCCTTACATGCATGCTCATCTGAAGACACGGCGGCCTTCCTTCTGGAAGAAAGGAGGGAAGATGGATTGCACTGCCTGGACAGATTCAATAGACTTACTGACATACAGCACTACCACGCTCTCTCAGAAGGACTTCACGGATTCTCAGGGTGACGAAGACGACTGTGGAAGCCTGGCTGCGTGGTGGAATCTGGGCAGAAGTTGGCAGTTCATCACAAAAAAGTTAGCTCAAGTGAGGAATCTTTATACACTGAACACTTAAAAAAAAAATTAAACATGATAAAGGTACATTTTCTCCACCAATCTTTTGATGTAGGACCAAGGCTTTCCTTGGGGGTTGGCTCTGCTCTTTGCAGTCCCAGCTTCTCTGTCCTGCCTAAGCCCACTGCACATCGTCTTTGGTTTCCAGTTGCAGTTTTCTCCAAGTGAAGTGAGATTTTAAAGGCACTCGCGGAACAATCAGAATGCAAGACTCTTTAAGGATTTTTATGTTTTAATTTTCTCAGTCTTTGATTTTGTCTCACCTGCTTTTTATATTTTTTCTTATCATTTTTATAGACGAATAATTTACATGTAATAAACTGCATCTAGTTACAGTATATAACTCAATGAGTTTTAACAGTTGCATACAGTTCTACACAGCTGTATGAAACAATGCATTTCCATCACCCCCAAAAGATTCCCTGATTTTAAGAACTTTTTTTTTAGCAACTTACTTTTTTCTTTCCAAAGCATTCATTAGTTCTCATAGAAACCACAATGCTTTCCTTACTTAGTCTCATTTCATTGGTCACCACGCCTTTCTTAAAAATGTTTTAAGTTAATTTTTTTATTTTGGGGGAGGTAGTTAGGTTTTTATTCATTTATCCTTAATGGAGGTACTGGGGACTGAACCCAGGACCTCATGCATGCTAGGCATGCACTTTGCCACTGAGCTATACCCTTCCCCTGGTCACCATACTTTTTAATTGAGTTGAATAATTGCAATGTAGTAGCATAAACAGATTTGAGTACAAACCTGGTGAACTCACAGTAAGCATCCAACTCAGCCAAGGAAGCAGGAGAGCCTGGGCACACTAGAGAGGAGCCTACTAACCCTGAGCACTCAGAGGCCCACAGGCACACATACCCAGAGGTGTTTTATAGAAGGCAAGAATGGTAGCCAATGGATCAGTCAATCAGGGGAGGCTGGGTGAGGAGTCTGTATCTGGGGCTGCCATGTACTGTTGTTCGGTTTGTGCACTGCACAAGGTGTCAGCAAATGGGGTAAATGAGAGCTAAAACCCTGCTTGAGCTTCTCATTCCAAGCCTTGTACTCTGCTTCAGATTCTTCTGTCCAGAGGAGGCACCTTTTCCTAATTTGTTTACCTTTTTCTAGTTTTACTACGTTCTAAGTTTCTTACTTATGCCAAGGCTAGCTGCAGTCCCACTCTACTCCTTCAGTGACTTTGACTTTAACACTGGTCTTAGAACCTGGTCAGAAAATAAGATGAGGCTTCACTATAGCAGCACGGTCTTCCTCTCTGAATATAATACCACAGAGTGTGGGTATCACTCAACATCCTCACAACGGCCCATTACAAATCCCAAGGAGTGTTTAGACTCCTGGAGCTTTCTCTTTAGAATTGTGACTTCCCTTAGCCCAGGCCAGGGCACTGATTGATTTGGGGGCTTTCTGGGACCCTGACTTCCTTCTGATGGGGGCTGCAAAATCTGCAGTAGATGGCTGCAGTCCCCCCAGTTAAATGGGATGGATGTTAGGAGATTCTGCCAGGTTCAGCACCAGATCAGTTTCCTCATCGCCACTCCATTGTCTTGATAAACTTGCTGCACCCTCTTTTTCTGTATTTCATCCTTAAGTCCGGCACCTGAACTCAAATGTCTTGCTTAGCTTTCTCATCTGTATTGTGGAGAAGAGAAAAAGAGGGGCCAAAAATCCTGCCTTAATCTCTCCTGTTAGCTAGAATTTCTTCAGTTAGAATCCAATTCACATTGCCTTAAGCAAGAAAAAGAGAATTCATGATTGGTTCAGGTAACTGGAAGCCTAAGTGTGAACTTCAGGTCCAGCTGGATCCAGGGGTTCAAGTGATGTCAGCAGGACTCAGTTCTCTTCCTGGCTTGGTTGTACTGTCCTCTGGATTGCCTCTTCTCAGGCAGACTCTTTCCACCTCATGGCAAAGTGACCACCAATGGTATGAGGATTGCTTAAAACCCTGGTGAGAAATGGTGCTGTCTTTTCTAAAGGCTCTGAAAAATAAATCACAAGAAGGGCTCTGATTGGCCAGTTTGAGTCATGTGCCTGCATCTAGGACAAGGGTAGGGTCAGCCCCATCTGAACCTTGTGGTCTAAATGTGATTATTATAGTACAGGGCAGGGAGGGTTGTCCCTAAAGAGATGCTGTCTGAGAAAAAAAAATACGCCCACTGCCCTCACATATGTGCGTGTACATGTATACACATGCACACACATGCACACGCATTCTATTTGACCAGGAGATTTTAAGCTCTTAAACCTACCCAAACACACATTAGTTGGAATTAGTCATTGTATTTCCCGCAACCAAGTGTCTCACCCTGTTACCGACTAGCGCCAGCAGGAAAGCTCAGCTCTGCCATTGGAAACGTCTAACTGCTACCATCTTTCAAAAATCAAAAGGCAAATTACCTTCCTTTTATTAATCATCTCTTTTCTTACAAGATTTCACCTTTTGTTTTCCTGCACTTTACAAGGAGAAAGTGTATTTTTATGCTGTGTGTGGATCCTGGCGGTTAATGGAACCCTTTGATTTTTAAGAGCGAGTGAGTCCAGCGTGTGCTGAGAAGGCTCCAATAGGCAGGGGACGGTACCTTTAGGTTCACGCCTTCCCCCAGTGCCGGATTGGAAGGGTTGGACTGAAACTTTAAACATTTTGAGCAATACCTAGAATATGTATAATTTATAAGCCACACACCGTTGGCTGTCAAATAGGCGATTGATCTGACTCGGATCTTGTTAATTATCTTCCACATACATTATGCCTTAACAGATCTTCAGTATACTGGGTATCAATATTAATAAGATTATAAAACACTATTGATAATTAGGAACAGAAGAGACCAGGCCTTTGATTCTAGCTGTTAAAAATGCCCCTGCTTCTCTCTAGATTAGAAAGTGGCCACTTTCCATTTAATAATATCAGATCAGAACATCCATGTCCTAAAGTGGGTGATTAGGAGGCAGCTAAGATTTTTGCACCAGGATGTAAGCGGCTATTTGGAAACGAGTATGGGAGGGAGTATCACTGAGGTGTGAGAAATTTGTGTCTCTTGTCTACAAGAAGCCTAATGGTGGGAGGAGTTTGAGGGGGAGCTGTGCCCGCTTTGATCAGCCAAATATTTTCATTTTCTTTGTCCAGGTGAATCAGATTGGTTTGGTTTTGCAGGATATTCACCAGGATGGCATTTTATCTTGATTTCTTCAGTTGGATGAAAGGGACTCAGTCAGGAAAACAGAGAAAGGGGCTGGTGAGATTCAAGGTGGATTTCAAACCCATCCCATTTTGGATGGCACTTTATTTTCTATTTTCTCTCCTTGGAAGAGCCTCATCTTTTATGTTTTTGTTGGCTTCACAAACTCATTAACATCAAACAGGCAGATCTGCCACTAACTAGAAGAACACAAGCAATTTTACATAAGAATAGAAAGCACTGAAGCTGGGGCCCTGGGACCAGGTGCCTCCCTGGGAGCCTCTCACCTGGCAAAGGGGAGGTGGGAGGGGAGGAAGCAGAAGGGACACCCTGAGGACTTCCTACTGGCCAGTCCTAGTGCTTGTGAGCAGGGACCCTTGATTCCCAGGCTTGGGTGCTTAGGAATCACTGGGGGTGTTTATTAAACACTCAGAATCCCTCAGCATCTGTGTGCTGAATAAACTCCCCCAATGATCCTGAAGCTAAATCAGACTTTGAATCCCTCTGGTTTTACCATTTATGATTCTTTCACTTGCAAATGATAGAAAACCCTACCCAAGCTGTTTTATTTTATTTTATTTGTGTGTGTGGAGGGGGAAGGTAATTTGTTTATTTATTTAAAAAAAATTTTTAAATGGAGGTACTGGGGATTGAACCCAGGACCTCGTGCATGCTAAGCACACACTCTACCACTGAGCTCTACCCCGACCCCACCCTGTACCCAAACTGTTTTTATTTTAAAAATGGCAGTTCACTGTTTCCTGTAATAGGAAATAATCCGGCTTCTGAGGGAGCTAGAGACCCAGCTCCAACCTATTTCCATTTCTCAGCTTCAGTTCTCTGGTTTCATCCCCTTCTCAGGCAGACTCCATCTCAGGACCCCAAGATGGCTGCTGTGCTTCCTGACCTCACACCCTCTCACTCCACCGCTGCAAGGAGTGAGGGCATCTCTTCCGTAAAGTTCCAGGGAGGAGATGAGCTTCTTTCTCTTAGAAGGCCCCAGGAACTGGCTATCATATCTCCGGCTCTGAATTCGTTACCTCCCATACCTGAACCAGTCATTATGGTCGGAGGTGGGTTAGGCTTATGGGCTTAGACCCCTGGAGCTGGGGGTGGATTCAGCTTACCTTAACCACACAGCTGAGAGTGGAGGAGGGACGCATTTTCAAAGGCACTTTAAACACGCTTTCCAAAAGGAGAGAAAATGGAACCTGGGAAGCAAAGCAGAGAGGTCTACCATCCACATCTCCCAAGTGACCCTGGCCTGCCCTGCGACCACCCTTGTATTTTGTCTTCTGGAAGCCTCTGCTCGAATACTTGCAGTCTTAGAGAGCTCACCGCTTGCTCCCTCAGCCTCTTTAATCTTCAAACAATGCCCTAGAGTAAGCTATTTGGAGTTTCATCTTAAAGATGCACAGGGCATCATTAAAACTGGCTGCGCTATGTATCAGCTTTGGGCGTTCAGCACTTCTACCTGTCATGGTTATGTCCTTGCACTTGTCATAGTTATGTCCACTGAGAACCCTATCTGGACACCCCCATTTATGGGAGGCACAGAGAGAAAGTGTATATTTTGCATAGTTTGCGAATTTGTCCACTTGGACAAATCTCAAGGACCACGCTGTGGACACTATAATCAGGAAATAGTCTTTCAGCAATCAAATGGATTTACTTCAAACAATAATAAAAATCCTATTATATTCTAGCCTCAGAGATGTGTTTATTTATTACTAATTGAATCCCCGAAAAGGAAATTAAGGTGATTTACCAAACCACACCAAACACCACACCACCCAGAAACGGTCATCAGAATAAAACATAAAGACAGGGGAGTGAGAGAGAAATAGGATGTCAGAGGCAAGGTTTGCACGTTGTAAGTACCGGCAATAATACTAAAGGTGGTTTTACATTTAAACTTCTTGGTTATCAAAGCAAAGAGTAACTATGCTAGTTATAAGTCTCACCTTGTCAGGAAAAAGAATGATCAGTTAAGGACTCAGGTAGGCCTAGACTAAATGCTGGTTCTTCTTCATCCCAGTTTGGTGGCTCTGGGCACCTTATCTAATAGCTCTCAGTCTGTTTTCTCACCTGAAAAATGAGGTTAGTATTCTATGAGTCCCTCCTGGTATAAATGAATAATTAAATAATAAAAAAAAAAGAAGAGGAAAGATCTTTTTTTACGGCGGAATTCTAATTATCAGTGCAGAAGCGAATGTGGAAATGGAGACTCAGTATTTGGCAAACATCACAGGGGTAATTGTTCTCAAGCAAGGACCATCAAGAGATGCTAAAATTAGTGGGCCAAAGTATGACTGAAAAACAAGATATTTATATAGTCTCAAAATATTTCCCTACAGGATATTTATTAATTACAAAGGGAAAAATAGTAGCTTTAGTGTAGAGAAAACTGGCAGACACCATCTTGCCAAGTGACCATAGTTAATATTCTCAGTCCTGAGATATATTGACATCATGAACCACCTGTTATGATGTGGTGTTCTTGCCCCCTAATGTGTAATCTGGTTCTAATCTTGAAACATCCAATCAATCCAAATAGAAGGGTATTCTGTGAGTAACTACTCTTCAATATTCTTCAAAAAGTGTTACGGACATAAAAGACAAAGAAAGAATGAGGATCTGTCTCAGAGGAAAGGAAACCAGAGACACGACCACCAAATGCACATGAGATCCTGGATTTCATGTTGAAAGTGTCCAGTAGTGGTATAATTGGAGAATTTTGAATAAGGTCTGTGGGTTAGTCAGGAGTATTGTCTTAGCATTAATTTCCTGGTTTTGACTATTTGATTGTGGTTATGTACGATGTCGACATTGGGGGGAAATGGGTGAAGGAGACACAGGGATTCTTTATACTACTTTTACAACTTTTCTGTAAGTCTGAATTTATTTTGAAATGAAATGTTAAAGAAATTTAAGTGGGTTTAGGAATAGATGGTCCTGTGTAGTTTTGTGAGGCAGATAAGCACAGACAGAGCTTAACTCCATTCTCAGAGCAGGGAGAGCTCAGTCCACATTCGCTCTTATTAATGTTATCATCTGTTGGAACTCTGCAGGCACGAGGGTGAATTATTCATGGCTGCACCCTCAAGGAGCGAGTAAGGAAGACTGTCGGGCATGCAAACAATCAGGGCATAATTACGAGTGCTAACAGAGGTCAACACAAAACATTTTAGACCCTTTTCTTTGGCTCAGGTGGAAAAATTGGACACCATTAGGGCAAAAGAGTTTGCTCCGGGCCAGACAGCAAGAAATGCCCTCAGATTAGACATTTCTTCACCCCTCACCAGTGAGCCCCTGAGCCAGGTTGAAACCAACACTTTGGGACAAGTGAATTCTTTTATGCTGACAAGTCACCACGATGAGAATAACTGAGGCCACGGGCAAGGAGCATGTTAGTGGCAAAATGTGTTAGTTTGAGGACTCAGATGTTTTCACCACCACCTGATCCTTGAGTGTGGTTTCCAGGGCTTGAGCGGGCAGACGGCTGAAAACTTGGACTCGTTATGCAGGTAGGCACCTTGGAATAAAGATATGAATGAATGAGAGTGGTAACCATACACACCTCCTAAATCCAAACCTTTAACCAAGACCATGGCTGGAGATTGGTGCTTGGGGAAGGAGCATCCAGGGAGGAGAGGGAGAGGAGAAGAGATCCAGGGAGAAGCAAGGCTGGTGTAAGTTTGAACAGGGCAAGAAGGCCGTAAACCCTTCCTTGATCTGCCGTAAACCTGACCCTGAGGGCTAGAAAAGAAAGCTAGGGTTTCAAGAGCTGTTGGCAGGAAGCGGGAACTAGTTTGATGGGTTGGAATCCTCTTTTCGTTGGAACAAGACCCCGGTTAAGGAAATATTGATTCACTAGTGCTTGTAAATGACCAAGTGTTTGGGCCATGGCCCATGTAATCTACAAGGCCAGCTTCATAGGAATCACAAAGCCCTAGAAATGTACACAGAATTTGGGGGCACTTTCTCTCCTATGAAGAGGGTCTATAGTTTTTAATCTAATTTTCCAAGAGATGTGTGACTCCCATCCTCAAAGAGTTAAGATGTAGTAAACTGACTACCATAGAAGGAAAACGGTCAAAACTTAATCCAACAGATCAGCTTTGATAAAGGAAACTTCTTATACAGTTTACTCTAAATCCTGTTCTTTCTATAGTTAAGCCTACATGCCAATATAGAACCCAAATAGTTAAAAAATTTGGAGGCTGAGGGGAAATATTTTGATGTATTGTGGGAACAACAGGACAGACTGTCTAAACTCTTGGAATATCTGATCTCTCTGTGGTGCCAGACAATAGGATTGCTTATGTCCCTCAAAGCACAGTCAAGGGTTCATGGCGGCAGGGGGTCCTCTGGCTACTCAGAGGTCCAGCAGAAGCCTGCATAGGCTTCTTCCTGCCACCCTGCTCCCACCACTGAAACTAAACTGAAACTGACCAGTACGTCAGAATGATCTCCGCGTTGCTTAATCTAATGGACACATTTTGCCCTTATCTTGATGTATTGATATCATCAGGCACTGCCATGTTGGTTCTCTACTCTTCAAATTACTATTTTTTGGGTTTTGGTTAGACTAATTTCACTAAAAATAACACGAAGCTCAGCTCAAGCTGGTTTAAACAACAAAGGAGTTTTGTTTTGTTTTGTTTTGTTTTATGCCTCTTGTATCATTCAAAAGACCAGTGGTAAGTGGGCTTCAGATACAGTTTGATCAGGGCTCTGGTTCTGTAATTCTCTTAGCTCTTCCCTCTATGTTGAGGCTTTGTTCTCAGTCTGGTTTCCCTGGTGGTTGTAAGATGGCTGCCAACAAAAAAAAAGCTGTTTAGGTCATATCCAAGGGTAAGAAAGAATCTTAGCTTTGTTCTAATTGGACCATCTTTAACC